>NC_091128.1:174704167-174951667 GCF_040183065.1 Periplaneta americana
CGCGTTGAAACTCAACAACTGAAGTTGGATAGGTTCAAGAAAAAGTATTTGGTCTAAAAAAATCCATTCAGAGGGAGTATGTTTCATTTTTATGGAAGCAAATAACTATCAAAAAGACAAGTAGTCTTCATTGAAAATAAATCTGAAAAATTTTTATTTGAACGTCTAACGAACTTAGTTTGCAGCAGCATTTGCTGCACAAGCCACTAGTCTAATTTATAAGAAGATATATTTTACTTTACAGTTAAACAAGATAATTGTTCATTTGTTAAATAATCACGTAGAAAGGATCATGCATAGGGGATCTCTAAACTCTGCACTACAACTTTTCGTATCTCTTTATTATTAATTTTGTACTATTGTCATCTTCAGTGTTCAGAACTTTTCGTGAAGAATATTCATAACAACAGTATGAATGTTTATGATCATAACACTAGTCAACAGCATTTTTTGTGCCGACAAACAGAATGCTGATTATTACCAAGTCTGATGCGCTGATTACGAATATGTAATCAGATTTTTCCCATCACGTCAGGTTTCTGAGCACTGCAACGATGTTGTATTTTATGAATAGCCATAAATACAGTGCTGGCGGGAAGTAACTAGGTATTATTAATTGGCTGTGGAATTTTTAATATTGATGCAACCATAATGAAAATTGTGTGTACGTGTAAATCATTAAATAGAGTTTGAACTTTTGCGCGTCCGTAGTATAGATGGTGGCCGTGAGGGGCGGTTCGCGCAACAATAGCAAAGATGGTCGATTACCTGTTTGTTCGCGAACTGCACGCTATGAAGTGTAGAATTCCGTTGTTTTCGTTCAGAGATGGTGTCATACAGCGAAAGGAAGGAACGTCACAATCCGTCCAGAGACAATAAAGAATTGGAAGCACGGATTCGGGGCATTATCACCAATGTCCCACGCAACTTCCTCCAGAAGATTGTGGATTCCATTACCGGCTGCTTGAGGAAACTGGTGGAAGCCACAGGTGCCTACGTTTAATTTCGATGTATGCATACGTATTCCCATTTAACAAGGTACACATGAAATAAATTTCAATAATTTAGCTTTATAAATATAGAATTTATACACTTTTTTAATACTTAGTATAAATGTACCAAGTCCTTCTTCACTTGACACATCTGAATCATGGTTTATTGATACTTGAAAGAAAATATAGACTTACAGGGTGCTTGGTAATGACAACAGAGACAGTCAATCTGTATTTTGTTTAGTTCGGGTGTGGAGGTTTTGTTAGTAGTGTGAACTGTTCCGTGTGAAATGAAATGAAGAAGCAAAGGCGTAGTTGTAAAAACTTTCAGAACCAATAGTATGGCGTGAACAAAAGAACCACGAAGATGACTGTTATTTCTGCTTAACCAATGTTATTGGATTTTCTTAAAAAAAAATAAGAGACTCGTTCAGTTCCCTAATCTCCCATCAGCTATAAGACCAATACCTCATGGAGAAAATTTACCTGTTCCCATTCCATCTTCTACATGGCAAGAAGAATCGGAATCTGACATAACGTCATCTGATGATGTGCAGCCCTCTACATCAAGGGATGACGTCTACATTCCAGATGAAGAGAGAGAAGAAAAGCCACATTTAAAACATAGGTGGAACTCAACGATCTGGTACGTGATTTGTACTTAACTAAACAGCTGGCTGAGCTTCTAGAATCTCGTCTTCAGGAATGGAAGGTGCTGGATAAAGGTACTAATGTTTCAATATTTAGAAACATAAATAAGGATCTATTACTATTTTTCATAGTTACAGATTCTGGAGTTTGTACATGCAGCGATGTAAATGGACTGATTAAAACTAGGTATTACACATAATGCTGAAGAGTGGCACTTATTTATAGATGCTTCTAAAATTAGTCTGAAAGCCGTTTTGTTACACAATCGTAATAAACTTTCCTATATATCTGTAGCATACAGTGCAGCAATGAAAGAAACATACGAAAACATGCGTCATATTCTTGAAGTCATTAAAATATTAAAGCCATTGTTGGCATATTTGCGGGATCTTAAAGTCTTCTACATGGAATGCAGTGTGGATTCACAAAATATGCTTTTTTCCTGTGCCTTTGGGACAGCCGAGATACTCAACATCACTATATAATCAAGGAATGGCCAAGAAGAGAAGATTTCACTCCTGGGAAATATAATATAAAATTTAAACCTTTAGTTGACCCACAAAAAATATATCTCCATCCTTTACACATTAAATTAGGGCTCATGAAAAACTTTATGAAAGGTATGGACACAACAGGCAAAGGTTTCAAATATCTACGAAGAATATTCCCTGGCTTGAGTGCTGCTGCAAAATTAAAAGAAGGAATATTCATTGGACCTCAGGTTAAAAAATGATGCGTGATCGATTTTTTTTATAAAAATTAACTCCAAACGAACGTGTAGCATGGGAGTCATTTAAAAGTGTTGTGAATGAGTTCCTCGGCAAAAAGAAGGAAGAAAATAATGACAACTAGTTCAGAGTCTCTTTCAAAATTATAAGAATTTTGGATACAGGATGTCTGTCAAAATTCACTTCCTTCAATTTTACTTCAATTTTTATTTCAAATATACAGAATAAAGAAATATAATTACAAAACAAACAAAGAGAAATACAAATAAAATAATACAAGCAATATAAAAAGAAGATACAGTAGTATTAACAAAATTTGAGACCGAATGAGCAGCGCTCGTGCTCGGTCGCAGTTCAGATATAATATTAAAATAAAAAAATAATAATATAAATAAATAAGTAAAATAAAATAGGAACTAAAATATAATTACAGCGGCAATGGAATTATATAATATAATATTAACACTAGAGAAGAATAATATCGCACGTGAAAAGTAGGACTAATATATATTTCAAAATTATAGAATACAAATATAATATAGGTTGATTAATTCATACACATAGGCTATAAATTTATTTAATCAAATTGAAGATATTAACACGTGTCTAATTTTCTTGTTATATGTTAGTGGGTTACATGTTAGAAGTTCTGGGTGTAATTTAGTTAAAGCATTGTACAACCAAGGGCCAAAATTTATGCTATGCTTTAGACCAGCAGATGTGAGACATTTAGGTTCTACTAATGTTGAATTAATATTTCGTCTTGTGTCATAATTGTGTGTCTGTAATACAAACTTATTACGATTTTTATGATAAAATTTTAACAGCGTATACTTATAAATTTGTTCAATATTAAATACATTAAATTCAGAATAAATTAATTTAGTTGGATAATCGAAACGTTTCTTCAAACAAATTTTAATTATTCGTTTTTGTAGTGAATTTAACGGACTAAGATTAATTTTTGTACTTCCACCCCAAACAATTATACCATATTGAATGATAGACTGAATAATGGCCAAATAAACATTTCGTAGAACTCTAATAGGTAAGTAGCATCGAAGATTAACGAATGTATAAATTGTTTTACGAAGCCTCTTACAAAGATAAGTAATGTGATGAGGCCATTTTAAATTCTGATCAATAATGATACCCAGATATTTGACATACGTGGCTTCTTTCAAAGGTGGACATTTACAACTTTTGGGATCTAAACAATTTTCACTGTGTATTATTAGTCTATATTTATCGCTAAATTTTAAATTTTGAACACTGGCAGCTGTTAACGAAAAAGGAACTAAAGTTGATTTAGATATATTTAAAGAAAGGAAGTTGGAATTAAGCCATTTTTTAACAATGTTAGCACCTATATTAGCATTTCTATATGCTTCCTGCCAAGAATAACCACTGAAAATAACTACTGTATCATCCGCATATGAATATATAGATCCATTAAATTTTTCTAAATTTATATTTAGCAGATCATTAACATATATTAGAAATAAAATAGGTCCCAAAATTGTTCCTTGCGGTACACCTATATCAATATATTTGTATTCACTAAATTGATCTTCAATTTTGGTCATTTGCCTTCTGTTACTAAAATATGATTGGAATAATTTTAAAACTATACCTCTAACTCCAATAGTATGTAGTTTGTCCAAAAGTAAATTATGATTGATAGTGTCAAAAGCTTTCCGTAGATCCAAGAAAATACCCAAACATTTGTTTCCGATATCTAGTTCATTGATAATTTTTCCAGTAACATTAATAAGAGCATCATCAGTAGAAATATTATTGCGGAAACCAAACTGATTTTTAGAGAGGATTTTATGTTTTTCTAAATAATTTATTAATCTATTCTTTAAACATTTTTCAAGCAATTTGGAAAATGTTGGAAGTAAAGATATAGTTATTTAAATTATTTTTATCTCCAGATTTGTATATTGGAATTACTATGGCACATTTCAAAACATCTGGGAATATACCTTGCACAAAACATAAGTTAAAAATATGAACCATGGGTTTTAATATATATTTGATAATAATTTTGAAAGTATTATTCTTAATTCCATCTATACCAGGAGCAACATTATTTTTTAACTTCTTAACCAAAATAATAATTTCATCTTCAGTTACAGGGAAAAGAAACATGGAGGAAGCTAAATATTCATCTTGTGTCTCATTTTGTAGAGAAGAGTTAAAATTTGACTTATTAATGTTAGAAGTAACTTTGTGTCCTATCTCTGAAAAATAATTATTAAATTCGTTTGCAATCTCTTTTCTGCAATTTAATATTTCACCCTTATCGTTTTTTAACTCCTTGATTGGCTGTTTATTTTGTACATTTACATCTGTAGCTTCATTTATAACTTGCCAGAATTTTTTAGGTTCATTTTTGTATCTATCAAATTTGGATTCATAATATTTAATTTTCGTTTTTTGAATGATAAGAGTTAACATATTTCTATATGCTCTGTAGTAATTTTTTAGTTGTACGTTACTTGGATTCTTTTTAACTTTTAAAGCAAGTTTGTCTCTTGTACGAATAGAATTAATAATGCCGGCCTGCATTCTCATTTAGATTTTTTCCTAAAAACTTGGGTGCAGTGAGTGACGAACAAGGGGAACGCTTTCACCAACACATTTTACAGATGGAACAGCCTTATAAAGGGAGATGGGATCCATCTATGATGGGTGATTACTGCTCGTTCATACAAAGAGAGAATACTAAAGCACACACAAAAAAGACGCCTCCTTCCACTACGTAAATGTATTTACGTAATTTACGTATTTACATCATTATAACATGAAGGATACTTTATATTTAGTATCAACACCACTATAATAGCGAAAGACTATGTTTATGCATTCTGCATTAGATATTAAAAATGTGGAACTGCTTAGTTAGTATCGAACTTTTCAGAAGTGTAATAAGGGTAATAACTGAAAATCTGAGGGTGCTGCTGAAAAATGGGTTCCATTTTTGGATTCAGCATGGCAAATATGTGGATAGTAGCAATGTTTCATTTCGGCACAATTTTCAAAGTTAAAATTTGTTGACTAGTGTAATTATACTATTTTCAGTATTCTTAGTATTTGAGAAAGAATAAAATAACAGTAAAAGTGAATAGTCATAAACTATATTTCAGTGTTCAGAGTCTTTGTCAAAGAATAATAACAATAATAAGTCATCTTCATGATTTATAATCAAGCTATATTTCAGTGTTCATAATCCTCGACAAAGAATAACAACAATAGCCTATATAGTAAGTGAGTAGTCATCTTCATGATTTATAACCAAGCTATATTTCAGTGTTCATAATCCTCGACAAAGAATAATAACAATAGCCTATATAGTAAGTGAGTAGTCATCTTCATTATTTATAACCAAGCTATATTTCAGTGTTCATAATCTTTGACAAAGAATATTCATAACAACAATATAAGTGAGTAGTCATAAACTATATTTCAGTGTTCAGAGCCTTTGAAAAAATACAGAATAACGCTTATCACAATAATTTAAGTTTTTTTAGGTACTAAGATCCAATTTGGATTTTTTTTTTAGGTTCAACAGAATTCACATATGCGACTCTTACGATCATGATCAGGAAAAGTACTGAAGAAATTAGGTGTTCAGAAGCAAGAAAAAAAAATAGATAAAACCCACAAATCCAGTTCCTAATTATAATGAATAGACTTTATTATTTGGTCTTTATTTTTGGGAAAATCTTCAACCGTGGCCTATACCTGTTTGCAAATTAAAAAATGGTGCAATACTACATATGAAAGCACTAACAATAATAATAATAATAATAATAATAATAATAATAACCCCTCGCCGTGGCGTCGTAGTTTAAGGCATCCTTCCTAGGACTCGCGTTACGGAATGCGCTCTGGTTCGGATCCTCATGGGGGAAGAAATTTTCTCAGAATCTGTCAATCTGTTTCCAGTGAGTCGGTGACCAAACACAGGAATTTTAAGTACGATATCGCATTTTCGTGAAAAAAATCACTGAAGAACTAGAACGACGTGGAAATGTTGAAGAAGGAATTTCATATAGGTGTATATATATTTTATTTTGTAGGATTGCTATGGAAACACAAACAAAACAACAGCGAATGTTGGCTCCTGAGAGGATAAAAAGAAAGGAGGGAACACTCCAAGCAAATATGCTTGATATCGGTGCGACGGATATGACGTCAAACTACACCTTCTATGCCCCATAATCCTCCGCGAAATACCGCCAATCGCCAAATATTCAATTGCTACTATAGGTTTCGGTCATACGTAAGCGGTTTAGAATGGCTGTGGAGGTAACAGGAGTATTAGCAGATTATTATATCGATGTATATTTCACTGTATATTTATTAAAAGTGTTACGGTTGTGACATGGACTGAACATTTCATTTCCACATGCTTTCTTTTATCAAGAAGAATATTAGCACACCTTCACATGTTAAAGCATAAGGGGACATATCAATGGACATATCCTACAGTTAAGCCCAGCAGAATATTAGCTTATTTAAAAAAAAAAGTAACACTTGTTGAACTTGACTACACTTTTGAAATATTCACAACAACATAAACAATTTGTAATCGTAATAATATGAACAAAACAGCTGATAAACACGCCGGAATAAGAGATGAACTATGGGTAATTTGACGGCCATACTAGTACACCTTTTTGGTTCCACCGTTTCAAGCTTATGGCCCAGGGTTGGTTGGCTCTTTAGGATTTGCATACGTTTCACAACTCCGAGCTGAGCAAAAGTAAAAGTTCAGCTCTAATTGCCCCGCTTCAGTAGGCCTACCAGCACGACAGCGTGTGCTGTTCTGAGTTGCAGAATCGCGCCCTCTCACGACTGACTGATCGGAATGTTTGCGGAACTCCCGCCATACGGATATTGTGGCTGAATAAACGGAGTTGTTAAAAAATATTTTTTTTTTTCTTCGTCGGTGCAAGGGCAAGGTTTCCTTCGATAAGCTTAAACAATGAACTGTATCGAGAATATTACATTAAGGGAAGACTCCACTGAAAACTATGAAAATTTTCCCAAATTTTTTTTGCTATTTCACTTATTCAGAATTTATATTTTCATACCCCAAATGGATTCAGCTCAATTCTGATTACAAATACTCGTATGTTTACACATTTTAAATTAAGGCTGGAGGGGGGCGTGGAATTTAAACAGCTGTCAAAATTGTTTATCATCGAAGAATTCTTTTTTAAAATTTCTACTAACTTTTTGTTGGCTCCCTGAAGTTACTAGATGAATG
The DNA here is from genome assembly GCF_040183065.1 of Periplaneta americana. NCBI lineage: Eukaryota > Metazoa > Arthropoda > Insecta > Blattodea > Blattidae > Periplaneta > Periplaneta americana. The sequence continues at coordinate 174,711,820 of NC_091128.1, forward strand.
TAGCGGAGGAGAATATTAATTTACATAAATATTAATTTTATTTCCAAATCTATTTTTCTGTATTCATTTTTGTTGATTCAACACCAACTTTCTTATGCCAAATATTAATCAATCTGGATGAAATTTTTACTGCAAGTATTTATAAGGTAGCTGCATGTTTCTATGCATTTATTTTGTGAGAAATGCTGCTAGTTTATAGAAACATGCAGCTAACTCATAAATACTTACAGTAAAAATTTCATCCAGATTGATTAATATTTGGCATAAGAAAGTTGGTGTTGAATCAACAAAAATGAACACAGAAAAATAGATTTGAAAATAAAATGAATATTTATGTAAATTAATATTCTCCTCCGCTACATTCATCTAGTAAATTCAGGGATCCAACAAAAAGTTACTAGATTTGTAATCAGAAATTTTGAAAAAGAATTCTTCGATGAAAAACAATTTTGACAGCTCTTTAAATTTCACGCCCCCTTCTAGCCTTAATTTAAAAAGTGTAAACATACGAGTATTTGTAATCAGAATTGAGCTGAATCCATTTGGGGTATGAAAATACAAATTCTGAATAAGTGAAATAGCTAAAAAAAAAATTTGGAAAAATTTTAATGATTTTCAGTGGAGTCTTCCCTTGAAGGGACGGAATCCTCGGAACTTTGGTCTCTTTTTCTTTCTTTTACTTGCTCATAAAAATTATAAGAGGAAGTACCGGTAGTTATATTCTCTCCAGCTTTAATTAAACATAACAAAAATCCAGGTTGCCAGGCGACGATAGAAAACAAAAGATGTGATAACAAAGTGATGAAATGAGAAGTACTTACTTACTGGCTTTTAAGGAACCCGCAGGTTCATTACCGCCCTCACATAAGCCCGCCATCGGTCCCTATCCTGTACAATATTAATCCACTCTCTATCATCATATCCCACCTCCCTCAAATTCATTTTAATATTATCCTCCCACCTGCGTCTCGGCCTCCCCAAAGGTCTTTTTCCCTCCGGTCTCCCAACTAACACTCTATATGCATTTCTGGATTCGCCCATACGTGCTACATACCCTGCCCATCTCGAACGTCTGGATTTAATGTTCCTAATTAATATCTGGTGAAGAATACAATGCGTGCAGTTCTGTGTTGTGTAACTTTCTCCATTCTCCTGTAACTTCATCCCGCTTAGCCCCAAATATTTTCCTAAGAACCTTATTCTCAATTACCCTTAATTTCTGTTCCTCTCAAAGTAAGAGTCCAAGTTTCACAACCATACAGAACAACCGGTAATATAACTGTTTTATAAATTCTAATTTTCAGATTTTTGGCAGCAGACTAGATGACAAAAGCTTCTGAACTGAATAATAACACGCATTTCCCATATTTATTCTGCGTTTAATTTCCTCCCAAGTGTCATTTATATTTGTTATTGTTGCTCCAAGATATTGAATTTTTTCACCTCTTCGAAAGATAAATATCCAATTTTTATGTTTCCATTTCGTACAATATTCTGGTCATGAGACATAATCATATACTTTGTCTTTTCGGGATTTACTTCCAAACCTATCGCTTTACTTGCTTCAAGTAAAATTTCCTTGTTTTCCCTAATTTTTTGTGGATTTTCTCCTAACATATTCACGTCATCCGCAGAGAAAGCAGCTGACGTATCACAATATAGGGGTGCCATTTCAAATTTCAAAGAGGGGGCTGAGTAGTGAAACTAAAAATGAAATTAAAACTGGTTTTAAACTATGGCTCAATATCTAAAGTGATATGTTTTTTTTTTTTGTTTCTTTAAATGGAATTTAATTGAAATAAATAGTTATTTACACTGAGAAGTTTTGACGTAAAAGCACTGTATACATAAGCTTATCGCTCTGGAAGAGATCTTCATTAACATCAGGTATGCCGTTCACCATTTACTATGATAGCGAGATAAAATAAATTTCATTGAAACAATTAGAAAATATTAATGTTACAAGTCACGCTGGTAGCATTACTATTCGCTATAATCTATATATATAATTTGAACTGGTAATGGAAATTACGGTAAAACGGCTGAACGGATTTTAATGAGTGACCCCTCATTTTCATGCCTGGCATCAAAAGTTTTTCGGAAAAGTAGTAGTTTTCAGTGAAATGTCAATTTTCCTACATAATTTTCCTACTTTCCAAAATCCATCTCTTGTCAGTTTTGAGAACTAATTTTATTGAATCACGGCCGACTTGATTGAATTTAAGAACAAAACACACACTACAATAAACAATAGGCTATTACACGAAGGCCATGACCTGCAGGATTGCAGACATATTTAGAGCTCAATTCAATTTGTTATTAAAAACTGATTCTGCAGTGTATAATTTTCTGAGTACAGCTGTGTATTGGATATTCAAATCTACGAAACTTGAGGTGGTTTGATGGCATTATTACCATTAGAAATTAAATATTATTATAGTTAATATCATGATGCGTCTATTCTTCATTAATTGTACATAATATTGATGCTATATTGATGACATGAAAGTGAAACGTTTTGAGGTTATGTAAGTAAATGTAGAGAATATCTTAATTTAATCTTCATTTCTATAATTTACTGAGTGACTGCTATATATAACTACAAATAAGTAGTAAGATAATAATATTGTTATTAAAAATCAAATGTCATTGTCTTCAGTATTGGCTCGACAGAGCGCAAAAATTACAGTTCCTAAGGAAAGATAAAAAGGTATTACTTACTGATAAAATAAGAGGCCTAGAAAATTGTATAGTCTCCAGATCGTTTCAGCAAGATCTCTTAGTAGAATAAAATGATTTTACGCTCTACATTTCAAGTTCTACATGCAGCAGCTATACAAAAATGCTATTGTTCGAAAGCTTAGCAAACCTGACATTTTTTTTAACTTTTGCCTACAATCCACAATGACCTGAAATAGCTACTGCTATCGTCCTGACATTGATACTTGGGTTTTCGCGTTGAAACTCAAAACTGAAGTTGGATAGGTTCAAGAAAAAGTATTTGGCCAAAAAAATCCATTCAGAGGGAGTATGTTTCATTATTATGGAAGCAAATAACTATAAAAAAGACAAGTATTCTTCATTGAAAATAAATCTGGAAAATGTTTATTTGAACGTCTAACGAACTTAGATTGCAGCAGTATTTGCTGCACAAGCCACTAGTAAAGTTATAAGTTTCAGTAGTTAATTTCCTTCTTATACCTGTCTGTACAGTGACAACAGTTCTTCTTCTTTTTCTGGCTTTTACAGTCACATTCGCTGTCACTGAAATTGTCTCAAGTTGGAGAGGCAGCCAGTTTCTTACGCAAGATTCCGATACACTCTCCATAATTTTTATGAGTCCAGCTCTTCTGAGAAAGACACTAACGTAAACAAACCAGTTCTCCGTTCTTTAGTACCCAGATCTCTTTTGAAATTGGTCAATCGCGGACAGGTCTATTTTTTAAAAATCTTTGTTCTGAAGCAGCTGTAAAAGAAATTGTTTCTGTAAGTACAACTTGCAGTTTTGTACACACTTCAGCCCAAATATTATTTATTTATTTATTTATTTATTTATTTATTTATTTATTTATTTATTTATTTATTTATTTATTTATTTATTTATTTATTTATTTATTTATTTATTTATTTATTTATTTATTTATTTATTTATTTATTTATTTATTTATTTATTTATTTATTTATTTATTTATTTATTTATTTATTTATTTATTTATTTATTTATTTATTTATTTATTTATTTATTTATTTATTTATTTATTTATTTATTTATTTATTTATTTATTTATTTATTTATTTATTTATTTATTTATTTATTTATTTATTTATTTATTTATTTATTTATTTATTTATTTATTTATTTATTTATTTTTATTTATTTATTCATTTGTTGATGAACATAACAGGCAAAGCCCAATTACAATGTTCACGACTAACAAATTAATTGATAAAACATAAACAAGGAAAAGGAAAGTACACTTATGAAAAACTGAAACATAATAGAAAAAAGAGAACGAAAAAAAGAGAAATTGAAATAAGGTGTGAAAGTAGCTTCAGATTAACTAACAACAATATTCTGTAAAATATGATAACAAATAATTCTGTATCTAGAGAAATTCATATTGAAAATATCAACATTCGGATGAGGATGTAATTTATTGTATAACTGTAACATTTGGAAAACTGGGGAATTTTTGTGGGATTCAGTATTTGTCCTTGGTATGTAATAGTAATATGCGTTACAAGAGCGGTATGTTGAAGTTTTCATGTTCGAGGAAAAGTTTGAAAAAGCGAAACGTAGTTGATCTTTTTTAATTTCCAAGAATTGAAAGAAAACATACAGCTCGTGTATCGTACATTATTTTGTGCGAAGATCGTTTATTACATACCTAAAAGACGAATTTCTAATTAGTTGCAATGAAATTTCCATCTTGGTTTCTGTTCAATGACGGCAAATTTCTAAAACAAAAATATCTATCTTCAACATTGTTGCTTTAAAATGTTTTCTGTGTTTACTATACTCCAGCAGGCCGTGATATACGTCTGTCTTTTTTTTCCCCCAGTCCATAAATGCGAACTTAAAACAAACGGTAAAGTTATGTAATGATTTATTTTTCATTTTAATATTTTAACAATATTATTTACATAACATATTGCAGTAATAACATCGGCATCTGGAATCTTGTTGATTTTTTCACGGCTTCCTTAATGTTACTTCCATCACGAATCCAGTAACTTTAGTGGAGTTGTAGAGTTTACTTAATTTTTGCAAATATTTAAAAATAATAATTAACAGTGCAATTTAGGTGAAATTGCAGTGGTAAGTTTCCAATTTATAATTATTACTATATTGAACGTCTCTAAAAATAATATGTTAAAAGCCTAAAGCAGTAAAATGAATATGTCACTTAAGCGGTAAGAAGAGGGAAATTGTTATGTGTGTTACGTTGGGAATACTGAATGTGGAATTTTAGACTTTCCGCGGATTGGTTTTGTGCGGAAACGAAGCAAATACGCACGATCTCGCACAAAATAAATTACGAAATTTCGTTTTAAGCTTAGGTGCATATAATGTTATATAATAAAATAAACCAACACAGTCCAACTTATTGTTAATAATTTTATAAAGAAAGTTTAAAGATTGACAATTTCGTCGAATTTGCAAACTAGTAAAATGGAAATGTTGAAGCATTGTAGCATAACTCTCATAGGTAGGATAATCATTATAAAGTCTGTAATATAATCATTTTAGAAATGTATTTTGAATTTTTTCTAGTAACAGAATATATTTGTTAGTAACTGGGTTCCAGATAACAGCACCATATTCTAATTTAGATCGAACAATGGAATTATACAAAATTATTATAGTTTTGACTTTGAATTTACAAGAATTTCTCATAACAAAACCTAAACTTTTATAGGACAAATTTATAATATTATTAATATGACTATAAAATGTAAAATTGCTGCTAAATGATATACCTAAATCTTTATGTTCATTTTCTGCTGGTAAAACTTTTGCCTCTATTTTATATGAAAATTTAATTGTATTTTTCAATCTATTATTAAACAATTTAGCGATACAGAAATATAACCGAATACGGCGCACAGTTGTGGTATATATTGTTAGTTTCAAGCATTTTCAATCCCTACATAGCGTCAGGACATCACGTCTCTTGGCGTAAGAAGGGAGCGTAGTGTTGAATGCAATAACCTCCCTGCAACTGGTGCAACAAAATGCAAAATGCATGCCATCAGAATGTGCCGTTTGTTGTGGTGCCCCATTCATCTTGTGCATTAACTTACACAAAACGAAAGACGACTGACGTCCGTACACGTCGTGTGGTTGTGTGTTTGCTGTCTTAACATGTAAACAAACCACAATCCACGTACAGTGGCCTGGACGTTCTCCGGACTTGTCGCCACTCGACTTTTTCCTGTGGGGAACTGTAAAGGACAGTGTGTACCAGAACATTCTGACAAAATCAGACGCAGCAACGCATTTGACAGGCTTGTGTGTCCGTTCAGCCAGCAACATGTCGGGCAGTCATACGGTCTTTCGGGGAACGCCTTCGAATGTGCATTAATGTGAATGAGCACCATTTGGAACATCTTCTGTGACTCTGAAAGCATAACATTATCACATTGGAAGTACGTTTTTGTTTCGTTTTGTTGTTGTTATTGATGATTAGGAAGGTGACATTGTGATACATTTTTGAACTGGTCTTAATGTGTGTAATCAAGGTACGTGATTAAAATATGTAGTGCTATTTGAAAAATTGATGACGTCACGTGTCTCTTGTACCATAATGTAGTTACATGAACCAAATCGTCGACCTGGTTGGCGAATTGGTATAGCGCTGGCCTTCTATGCCCAAGGTTGCGGGTTCGATAACGGGCCAGGTCGATGGCATTTAAGTGTGCTTAAATGCGACAGGCTCATGTCAGTAGATTTACTGGCATGTAAAAGAACTCCTGCGGGACAAAATTCCGGCACATCCGGCGACGCTGATATAACCTCTGCAGTTGCGAGCGTCGTTAAATAAAACATAACATAACATGAACCAAATCTCCACACTCACGTTAGCCCCTCGTTCTAACATAACGCTCAAAAACAAAAATTCCAATACCTATCCAAACAAAAAAGTTATAATAGGTGCACAAGATAAATGGGACACCCTGTATATTAAGTATAGTAAATAGTAATGGGGATAGACTACAACCTTGTCGAACACCTTGATTAATTGATTTACACTCAGTTTGGTTGTTTCCAGTACAAACTGAAATATAATTTTCACAATATAAAATCGCACATTTCAACTAATAATCCATCAATTTCCACCAAATCATAAATGACAATCACGGGTGGATGTTGAATCCGTTTTTAGACGGTTACAGTACGTTCAACTGACTGAAATTAAAATATAAATGTGACAAAGAAACTCGTTGAAATATATAGTCTATAGCTACTGTTAGAATGCTGAAATTAGACATTTCTTCGTACAGCGTAGACCAGATTTCTAAGAATGCAAAAATGCCTCGAGCTATTAAAAGAAGCTCTTAAACATTTTGTACAATATTTGTAATTCAGTATTTATACCAAATAAGTTTCTCGTCAAAGGTTGGCATCACAACAACAGCCAGAAATCTCCTTGAACTTGAAAATATCACTTGTGTATATCGACTACAGAGTCCAGATTTCAGAAGCTGCTATCTGCAAAACATGTCTGTTGCATTGATTATTTTTTACTGAAACTTTTTTGATATTTATGTTCAACGTTTCTTTTTATATATATATTTCTAAATCCGAAACAAGTGTACGTTAATAAGGTGGTTTTGGTTTTATTTTTCAAATCACCTCTCGATCCTCCCTCGGATCTCTACACGACCCCCACTTTGGGAACCACTGCTCTGTGGTGATTCAGCTGTTGACCAAACGGTACCAATTAGTATGACCTATACTTGTTTTTTTGAAAGATGGGACATGACAGGAGCGTTGCGATCGGAAAAACAACTGAATGTCACATAGCATGGTAGGCCTGTTGCTATGGTAACAACGGTTGAGTTGCCAAATTTACCTTTCTCACGTGGCGAGTGCTTAGTAGCTCTCTTGGCGACATTTATTGTGCACACAATGTTAGCATTGGTACGTTTCGTCTTTGATTCTCTGTCGATTTTTGTATTGTTTTCTTACCTTCGCGTCAATTGCCAATGAATGTTTTAATGTCCGCCATCTTAACGTCAATTGCTAGCTTCCATCAGTTGACAGCGTGGTAGTCAATATTGGCAACATAACACTGTACAGACGTGGACAAATTATTAACAAAATTGACGATTTTTATGATAATTCTGTTTACAAAATTTGACTTTTTAATTTAAACTACAGTTGACAATTTTGCATATTTCCATCATTACAGTAGACAGAAATATGCAAAAATGTCAACTGTAGTCTAAATTGAAGAGTCAAGTTTTGTAAAAATATATAATAAAAATCTTCAATTTTGCTAATAATTTGTAAATTAGCAAAAATGTCAACTGCATTGAAGAGTCAAATTTTGTAAAAGTAAAAAACAAAAATCTTCAGTTTTGCTAATAATTTGGAAATATCCAAAATGTCAACTGTAGTCCAAATTGAAGAATCGAACTTTGTAAAAATATACAATAAAAACTTTCACTTTTGCTAATAATTTGTCAATATGCAAAAATATCCAATGTAGTCCAATTTGAGGAGTTAAATTTTTTAAAATATACAATACAAATCTTCAATTTGGCTAATTATTTGGAAATACACAAAAATGTCAACTGTAGTCTAAATTGAAAAATCATATTTTGTAAAAATATATAATAAAAATCTTCAATTTTGCTAATAATTTGTCCACGTCTGTAGTTCCAAGCTCGGCCGCTTAACTGTCATGTCCCATCTTAAAAAAAAAAAAACAAGTATAGTGTGTCCACACATTTTCGGTAATCGCGATCAGAGATAATCGTGATAGTGGTAATCGCGATTAGCGACTGAAGTCTGCCACTAGTCGTAGCATAGCGATATGATTACGGTGCCAGCCAGAGAACGTTCAGTTGGCGAGAAGCGCTGACATTCGACATTGGTCTGCAATATCTAGTCTCTGAGCCATCTATTGAATTTTCATTCTTCTCACCCCGCATTTCTTAGAATGTGTGCTTGGTGTGCGAACTAGGATCTAAATTCATAAATATTTTCATCCGCTCCCTTTACACAGAGCAACTGGGGAATTCGGGGAAGTGTGGGCGGCACGGCCCACTGGAGACCACATTTCGCAACGTTTTCACCAAACGACGCTTGAGTGCGCGACCTTCGCCGAGCATCAGTGGCCATGGTAGCCTTCGACACCGCTCACCAATGCTCACCACCGCTCAGTTCGGTAGTTCCCGGCCTTCGATATACAGCGCTCCGCTTCACATGTCCGGCACCGGTTCATCACACCGGAAAGATATGTTAAGCTTGACCACGCAGACGAATCTGAGTGGAACACTTCAAAAGTTCCGCATCATTCTGACGTCTTCGGATCAAGCGTCTTCCAGCTCCGCCACTGCTCCCTCCCCCGGGCGTCGTGTTAACCCCACGTCAGCCACGTGTCGTACTCGGAGACAGTGGGCAGCGGGAAATCTCAAGAACGCGATCAACTGGCAGACATTGAGAAGTGAAGGGATATGCAGATGTTATCAATTCAGGCCCAGGGCTTGGCCTTCACGCGCTCGTGGCATGCAGTTGTGTATCGCGCAGAAACTGAACGTTACGCGCAGAAAATGTCCTGCCATGGCTCTCACAAGTTCAGCCGGAAATAAAGCCTCTGGTAGTTCTGCTTTCACAGTGAACGGAACCAATGTCAAGTCGCTGTGACTTTGCTTTATCGGTCTGATCGATCTTTCAAGGGCCCTATGTCAGGCCAAGCATCAAATGTAGCAGCTCCCATTAGCCATTTCTATCTGAATTTCAATTCAATCGTGCTAATTCATGCTACAGAAAGGAAGGCCATTTTGTTCCGGTGTCCACAACTTTGACAAAATGTCGGTGATTTATGAAATCCTTTGGATTCTGTGAAACATCTTTTTTGAACGATCATGCTTTTCTTTCTCTACTTACCATTGTTGTTTACATACTTCGAAAGTTGACAATACTGCACTTTCGAATTGCTATGTAAACTGAAGAAATCATAATGTTGTTTAATTACAAACGGAGCCCTTATTTAGAAAAATACACATTTGTAAGCTTTTTCAGTATTAACTTACCGCAACCGATTCTCTATACTTCTTCAATCTCTTTATCCACTAAATCCACTACCAATTCTTCTGCCATAATCATTAAATGATTACAAAACTTTTAATTAAACTCATATATTGATCAGATTAATACACGTTTTATTACCAGAAACAACAATGATTGTTTACAATGAAACAAAATAACCTACATGCTGCCTTGACAACGAAGTTCAAACTTTCTTACAGAGATTTTTTTTACTTATCAAACAAATTTATGGTATATTCAAAATTTCTGAAAATATTCGCTGTTCACGAGTGCGGCCACTTTTTTTTTTTTTTTTTTTTGACAGCTGTACACCACATCGGAACTAGTCAATACGAACACAGTGAAGTAGTTGCTTATTTAAATAACTTTGCACTTCTTTGTAAGTATGTATTCAACCTTGGGGGAAGGGGTGGCGTAAATTCATTCTTATCTATCCGCAAATTGGATACCAGAAGTGTAATTGCGATATAAGTGCGGTAAGTGCGTTATTACAGAATCAGGAACAAAAAATTTTTAGACGATCGTAATTTAATTAAATTAAAATAAATAAATAAATAAATAAATAAATAAATAAACAAATAAATAAATAGGCTAAATAGATAAATAAATAGCTAGATAAGTAAATAAATAGGTAAGTAAATAAATAGATAAATAAATAAATACATAGGCTAAATAGATAAATAAATAGATAGATAAATAGCTAGATAAGTAAATAAATAGGTAAGTAAATAAATAGATAAATAAATAAATAAATACATACATAGGCTAAATAGATAAATAAATAGATAGATAAATAGCTAGATAAGTAAATAAATATATAAGTAAATAAATAGATAAATAAATAAATAGATGAATAGATAAATAAATAAATAAATAATATATTTTCAACTTCATATATTGAACGGAAATATAAAATCTCAATTTATTTCTTAAAAGATAAATGCACTATATATATTTTTTTTTTTTGATGATAGAGATTTATATAAATTTGTTTTAAATTAGAAAACAAGACAAGTCACATGCGTGAGTGCATAACAGAATCTCGGAAACTGAAAAAATTCGACTTCGCCTCGTTTTTTCAAGTTGTTTTCTCGATTGTGTTATAATGCACTTAACCACGCTCGTATCGCAATATACTATTTTGGACAATCATGCTCTCTTTGCATACTAACCATCATTGTTGCATGCCATGTAACTTGAATAGATAGCACGTTCAAAGGCTGATACGGAAACGCTGTAAATAACAGAGCAGTAAGTAAATTACTTACAACACAGCTGTGTTGTAAGTAAATTATCTACAGACTTAACATACAGTCATTTGTAAATTTAAAAGAACAAGAACTCTACAGAACAAGCGTCATTTATTAAGATTAAATTTGAACGTGAAGTTTGAATAATTGAAGCGTCGGCTGGAACAACGTTGTAAGTTACAAAATTTTCATTCGGCGTGTTTCCGTGTAATAATGTTGTATGTCATGTTACCTTGCTATACTCTTTGGCTTGCAACTGTCCATCAATGCAGTACGTGAAATTTGTCCTCTCAAAAGTTTGCTAGCCTATAAGAACAACGTTGTACGTGTACACATTTTTGGAGCTCCTGTAAATTTTACTAAATGTAACTTATAGCGTCGCGACGCTTCAATTATTAAATATTATGGGATAAAGACTGTCATTCTCTTTATTTATAGAAAAAGATTCAGACACTTCAATTTCGTATATTGCAATAGCTTTTTATTTATTTGAACAATGCATTGGCCTACACATAGAAAATTACACATTGTCATTAACAAAATGACAAACGTTCGGTTCAAAATTAATACACAACTAAAATACGTAATAAATAAAATAAATATAGCTACAAATTATGATTGTGTAAAAAATAATATGTAATACATGGGCGCTAAGTGCATAACACAATCTCGCAGTCTCGAGAATTAAAAGAAACTCTCGCAAGCGCATCGTTTTTCAAACTTTCCCTCACCTCTGTTGCACTTACCAACCTAGAATCGCAATATACTATTTTAGACAATCGTATTCATTTGTTGTACACTGGGCTGCAAAAGTAATGCCCAGTCGAAGTCGCTATCGATTTGAAATATTATCGTGTTACGAGGATTCGCTTAGGAAACTATAGAAATAGAGATACACAGAAGGCCTTGCAATACAATAATTGTATAAACACATCTGAACTGGCCTGAATCTTGTAAATAATTTTATTCTATGCAAAGTAGAAATGTGTAGTTAAATGTTTCAATTAGATTCAATTTTCAGTTCTGTATCTGTACCCTTTTTATAAGAAGATGTTATATCTATATTAATAATAAATCTGTAGCCGAAATTTTTCTGGTAATTTTCGATTTTCCAAAAATAATTGGTCCTAACATACATAATTAGCCACCCTGAAACCGAAAATCGCTTTTTTGAAATTTTTGTTTGTATGTCTGTCTGTCTGTCTGTATGTTTGTTACCTTTTCACGCGATAATGGCTGAACGGATTTCGATGAAAATTGGAATATAAATTAAGTTCGTTGTAACTTAGATTTTAGGCTATATAGTATTCAAAATACATTATTTAAAATGGGGGTTATAAGGGGGCCTGAATTAAATAAATCGAAATATCTCGCTTATTATTGATTTTTGAGAAAAATGTTACATAACAAAAGTTTCTTTAAAAATAATTTTCGATAAGTTTTATTCCTTGGACAATTTTGATAGGATTGATATTTAATGAGATAAATGAGTTTTAAAATTAAAATAACTGTCATCCAAGGCCGTGTAATGAATTAAAAAACAAATGACTTCGTGTATAAGGGGCCTTGGACAGCAACAATCGAAAGCTATGAAAGATAGCCTACAGAGAATGTTTCTGTGTTTGTATGAAGTAATATCGGAAGCTGAATTAACCGATTTGTATAATTAATTATTATTTCACCATTGGAAAGTGTAGTTCCTCTAAATGGACATAGAGCTATAATGTTATATAATATAATTTAAGTTATTTGAAGGGTTCAGAACCATAGTGGGCCAAGCGCCATTTACTGAATACGTAGAAAACAAGTTATTACCATAATTCAATGGAAACCTATAACAAGTAAAATAAAATGTACACATTAAATCTAAATGATGTCAATCTTCATTAAACTATGGTTGCATGTAATAAAAATTAAGAAACATGTTAAAGGAATTGTCATTGCACCAAATGAGTGTCTCTGGACCAAAATGATCGCATTTTAATTATTTGGATGCAATTTAAATTAAGTAACATATTAAACGATTTATCCTTCTATCAAACACGAATGTTCCCTGGATCAAATGTCCTATTTTAATTGTGTAATAATTACTTTATACTTATTTCTAACGGGTGCAGCCACCGGCGTGGCTCAGTCGGTTAAGGCGCTTGCCTGCCGGTCTGAAGTTGCGTTCGGGCGCGGGTTCGATCCCCGCTTGGGCTGATTACCTGGTTGGGTTTTTTCCGATGTTTTCCCCCACCGTAATGTGAATACAAGGTAATCTCTGGCGAATCCTCGGCCTCATCTCGCCAAATATCATCTCGCTATCACCAATCTCATCGACGCTAAATAACCTAGTAGTTGATACAGCGTCGTTAAATAACCAACTAAAATAAAATAATAAATCTAACGGGTGCAGCGGAGCGCACGGGTACGGCTAGTTTATAATAAAATTGATACTCTTTTTGTTAATGTAATACGAAACATAACTGGCTGTATATATTATATCGATTGTAACAATGACAGCAACCATTGATAATAAATGGAAGGCTGTGGAATACCATATAAACTGCAGTTTCACTATTTTCGTGTAGTATTCTTATTAATGTTGTAAAATAAAAGTAATTAATCCACTTACATTTGCCTTCAACAATTCACTTTATTTTTTTCTTTAATGTTTCAAATCACATTATATTGTACATGTTTATTGTATTCAGGATCCTTGTGGTCACTCTAATTCTTTGAGCTGATGTCTATTCAAATATAAAATATTAACGTTAACATGTTATAAAAGTCGTATTTATATGTTTTTAAAAACCTAACCTCAGGAAAATAGCTTTCCACCTCCCCATGATTGCTAGAGTCCTCGGAAAATGATAAAATTTCGTATCGGCATTGCTTTTGCAGCCCAGTGTACTTATCGATTCTGTTTACATGTATCGTAGGTTGGCAATACCGCACGTTACCTGGTTGCCACGCAAACAAAAGAAAAACAGTGATGTTATGACACAGTCTAATATATACAGTCGCGCAACTTCAACACTTTTCTTGCCAACATTCACGACACTAGCGCCCAAGCGGCAGGCAAGGCACTGGTCATAGGGTTGATGCAGCCAGCACGTGCTTTAAAGGGATGCGAGATGTTATAATAACGTTTTAATCATGCGTCGGAATAAAGGCAATGTGTGCAATGACGAAAATTGCAGTAACAACAAGTTTAAATCTCCGAATTTGTCGTTCTTCAGATTCCCTAAAGACCAAGAGAAAATCATAACTCAGTCATAACCTATAGTATAATCCACGCTGTAGGTAGCCTATGTATTGTGTTCTATAAAACATTTATTACTTATCAGTTACCTATTTATGATTTGAGGCTTTCTCGGCGTTGGTTCGCTAATATGTTTTCGCGGGATATCAGCCGAGTTAAGATTTTGGAATGCTCCAAGCTTTCGACTGCTATCTCTGCAGCCATCTTCAGGGAAGTGATGTCCGAACAGAAAGTCGAAAGGTTATATAGATGTGGCTGTCTCAGGTGAAACGGGATTGGTTGGCGGATCGGCCAATCCGGGGCCGGGAATTGTCATCGCTCGTAAGCTCCGCCCCTCCCGGGATTGCTGCGTGAAGTTTGGCGGGCGGCGAGCCCTGTTCCGCCGGTTGGAATCGGTTGCCGTCCTCGGTCCGTGATCTTCATGACCTTGATTGTAAGAGGGCCTGAGTTGGTCTAAGGCCGGTGTCGTACAATCAAGGAGGCCATAGAGATCAAGCTGGAGAAAAACAACTTTAACAGAGACAGTGGACTCCAGCTCAGTCAGGCATGGACACCGGCCTTAGACCAACTCAGGCCCTCTTACAATCAAGGTCATGAAGATCACGGACCGAGGACGGCAACCGATTCCAACCGGCGGAACAGGGCTCGCCGCCCGCCAAACTTCACGCAGCAATCCCGGGAGGGGCGGAGCTTACGAGCGATGACAATTCCCGGCCCCGGATTGGCCGATCCGCCAACCAATCCCGTTTCACCTGAGACAGCCACATCTATATAACCTTTCGACTTTCTGTTCGGACATCACTTCCCTGAAGATGGCTGCAGAGATAGCAGTCGAAAGCTTGGAGCATTCCAAAATCTTAACTCGGCTGATATCCCGCGAAAACATATTAGCGAGTTACCTATTTGTATGTCAGGAAGAAGAGTTTAAATAAAAACAAAGTAAATACCTGTTACAGTATATTATTGTTTTGCAGAGATCATGTGTAAATGTGTAACCATTCCGATTTTGGATAATGTATCTACAGTTTTTAATGCAAGTAATTCCATAATTCTTTTATTCGTGTTTTTTTCTTTATATTTTTCAAAAGTTGAATGTTATACTGCATTCAAGTAGGGATTATGGTGTTAATTTTTTCAAGAATTCATGGCGTATTATAATCCTTTTGCAAAATATTCACTTCTTGAATAAATCCAGACTGTGTCGATAAATTTCTGATGTGTTGGTGTAGATTCATGTGGCAGACGTATTAAGTTCTCAAGAAATAAAAGAGCCTTTTAAATGTAATGTAAAAAGCAATCTTTTCTGTAATAATTTGCATGACTGTTATTGGTGTTGATTTTACATTACCAGTGATTATTTGAGCCGTCCAGAGCAGAAGTGGTATAAGTCAAAATTAGGTAATGAGGTTTAAAGTAAAAATTCTGTAAAATACAGCGCAAAGTAGCAATTAATATTTCCTCCGTGCTATTCAATGACTACTAATAGTTTAAATAAATTCAGTATTAACTGCTACTTTGCGCTGTATTTTACAGAATGTTTACTTTAATCCTCATTACCCATTTTTGACTTACACCACTTCTGCTCTGAAAATAAAATTAGGCCTACATTTTCTGAGTTAATTGAAGTTACAATTTGTTCAACAAAGTTGTGTATTCATTTGTTCTCACCTACGTCATAATAACAGTAAGTGCATGTAAATTACGTATTATATAGGTAGGGTAAATTAAAATTAAGCTTCTGTGTGAAAACTGGAAATGTAATTAAAATGCGGTAAACTTTCCATAAAAATTTAAACCATAATATCAGCACTATTAGCGACTCAAAATAATAATAAAAAAAATTGAAAAATAATGAACTTCATAAATCAATGTCTGTCAAATTAAGGTTTAAATCTTCCCCTTCTTTATTTTTAAGTTCACCTCAGCGGCCGAGTGTACCCCAATTTGCGGTATGGAAAATAGTTAATTTCTCAGGAAATAGGGAGAGGAGTTCACCACGCGATGTACCCTACGAGATATGCCCTACAATTTTGACTCTTCTCACAGGAAATATAGAGTTCCAATGGTTTATAAATATATTTAGGAATGAATTGAATTAACCGTCCACGTACAAACAATTATATTATTTCAAACCATGATACGTGATCAGGGCCATGATTCAGTTGTAAGGAGCAGAAAGAATTACGTTTATTCCCAGCTTCTGAAACTTGTAGATTAACTGCGTGTAAATTCTTCCAGGATTGTAAAGTAGAATTAGTAAGAACCATATACACTTATTGTATAGCATAAAAATATAAAATAAATTACGTAAAAACCCGTTTTCTGATGTGTTATCATATGTAGTGTGCATACTTTTAACTTGCCTGCCGCTAGAGGGCTCTGTCGCGCCAGCTGTCAAATGTTGGCATATTTTATAGGTATGAGTTGCGTGACTGTATCTATTAGACTGTGGTTATGATTACTTATCGCACGCAGTGTGGGCAGCTAAATAAACAATGAACAAAAATCTATTTAGGTTTAACCTCAATGTCTGAAGTGTAGTCATAAAATTTATTTATTTTATATAACACGCACATATGTCACACTGTCTCTTCACCTAATCAGCATGTTTATTCACTTGTCACATTACTTGAGTTTTTCAAAACAATTACCCTAATAATTCAAGAAATTAAGCAGTTTTCTGAATTTAGTATAATTATGTATTTTCGTACTTAGTTTTAGGTTTTTCAAGTATCATTGACGCCCAGCCGATTTTTCATGCCTTACAATACCTTTATCTTCTACAGTTTCTGAGTATAATACTTTCAATTCATCCAATTGTATTTCTTCCAATTCTGATTTTTTAGGGCGATATCATCTATGATTGATTGATTATAATGCAATCTCACAAAAACAAGATATCCACATAAGGAAACATATAGGTAGTCCCGAAGCAACAAAATCCAAATTTCCCTCATACATTTATCTTTTAAGAAATAAATTCAGATTTTGTATTTCCGTTTAATATATGAAGTTGATAATATATTATTTATTTATTTATTTATTTATTTATTTATTTATTTATTTATTTATTTATTTATTTATTTATTTATGTATTTATTTATTTATTTATTTATTTATTTATCTATTTATTTATTTATCTATTTATTTACTTATCTATTTATTTAATTATCTAGCTATTTATCTATCTATTTATTAATCTATTTAGCCTATGTATTTATTTATTTATCTATTTATTTACTTATCTATTTATTTACTTATCTAGCTATTTATCTATCTATTTATTTATCTATTTAGCCTATGTATTTATTTATTTATGTATTTATTTATTTATTTATTTATTTATTTATTTATTTATCTATTTATTTACTTATCTATTTATTTACTTATCTAGCTATTTATTGATCTATTTAGCCTATTTATTTATTTATTTATTTATTTATTTATTTATTTATTTATTTATTTATTTATTTTAATTTAATTTAATTTAATTACGATCGTCTAAAAATAATATTGAGTACACGTGGTAAGTGTATTACAGAATCTCGAAAATAGAAACGATTGGACTTGTCTTGTTTTCTATATTTTTGTTCCTGATTCTGTAATAACGCACTTACCGCACTTATATCGCAATTACACTTCTGGTATCCAATTTGCGGATAGATAAGAATGAATTTACGCCACCCCTCCCCCCAAGGTTGAATACATACTTACAAAGAAGTGCAAAGTTATTTAAATAAGCAACTACTTCACTGTGTTCGTATTGACTAGTTCCGATGTGGTGTACATCATCGCCTGAATTCTAGTGAACCCCGCTCTATCTTCCGGTTTCCTGTTACCATATCGTTTATTGTTATCATTGTTTAGGATGTGTGTCTATTCTATGTTGTGTATAACAATTTCTGCTGAGAATCTGAGATGATGGAAATGGGTGATCTATGGATAAGCCTTTGGTTTGTCTGTAATATTTATTGTATTCTTCTTTCAACTACAGCTGAATGTCCAGACTGTGAACATGATCAGTACCAGATAACACAGTCTCGACATAAGACGTTGCAACATTCAACACGCCTGTCAAGAAATGCAAGGGGCTCCCTGCTCACTCAGGGTCTGCAGTATGGTGCCCCAAGATGAATGGCAATAAATACAAGTCGTGGTTTTCACAAGATGGTTTCACGCTTGGAAGAATCTCTTTGTGTTCAGCACCAACAAACCACGTTCTCTGCATCAGCAAAATATCTTGGAGCGTTCTCTGACAGTCAGACGTCAACGTTTAGACAACAGATCAGCATCAGTGGCGGATCTGAAGTAAATATTGCATATCTGCAGAACCACCAATTTTCCAGACAATCATAGATACATGTTTCTTCTTCACTTCATGTTTTGATCTGACTTCAACAATAGAATAAACTTGGCGCGGTTTCTCATCTTATCACAGATCTATCAATTAATATTCTTGCAGGCTTATATGTGGTGTGGATTCCAAAATAATACTGTACACTGGGCTGTAAAAGAAATGCCGATACGAAATTATATCGTTCTTCGAGGGTTTTAGCAATCGTGGCGAGGTGGAAAGCTGTTTTCCTGAGATTAGGTTTTAAAAACATGTAAATACGACTTTTATAACATGTTCATGTTAATGTGAATTGATTTTAGGTTACTCATATACTTTTATTTTACAGCAGTAATAAGAATGCTACACGAAAATAGTGAAACTGTAGTTTAGATGGTATTTCACAGCCTTCCTTATTATCCATGGATGCTGTGATTGTTACAATCGATATATATGGCCAGTTACGTTTTGTATTGTATTAAAAAATGTATAAATGTTATTATGAATATAAAGATAAATATAAAATTTATAGTTTATGTATACTTTATTAAAGACATACATGAACAAGTTGAAAGATGTAATGATAACAGAAAAATAAAAGAGTTTATATGCAAAGCCTTCTGTGTATCTCTATTTCTATTGTTTCCTAAGCGAAGTCCTCGTAACACGATAATATTTCTAGTCGATAGCGACGTCGACTGGGCATTTCTTTCGCAGGCCATAGAACAGTGCAAAGGAACTGAACATTTCCATTAGAAACGTATGTATAAACAACTGAAACTCGCTTCTTACATAATTGGCCATGTGTAATAAATTAGAAGGTTTTCACTTGTTGCCAGTTTATGATTACACACAACGCATTGACAACATTTTATCAGCCTTAATATAGGTAATTCAGAACGGTTATATCTTGGTGTTAATAATTTCAATTGTGTATTTTATTTTAAGGACATTAATTGGTAGAATTTGTCAGCTGTTCCGTATGCTTTACCTTAACTCAAAATAAACTGAATTTCCTCCAGAATTATAGCAGATAGACAAGCAAATTATTTTGATATTACTCATGGGTGTTTCAGAATAACTTCATAAATTTATGGAGTAATAGTGGATGCTATTGGGGATATTTTGTGTTAGGGAATCCATAGTCTGAGATGATAAATAGGGCTGTGCAGTCCTAGAAGTATGAGGTCATATTACTGCTAATCATTAATGTAATGACGTTGGCGATCGTCACTTCGAACCTTTGTAGTAAAAATGAAAGGTAATAAAGTTGTTATACCTGAATTTACACTCTTATTTCTGGCAATTTCCGTGTATTATGCCTTCCCTCAAGTCCGCCAGATGTCTCCGTTATGCCCACACGTTAAATACGCCCTCCAATGTCAAGCCAGTATCACCGACACATTTTTCATGCACAGATTTGTTTTGCAGGAAAAATAAACAGGTGCAGTGGAACTTTTAGCCCACCGTACTACTATTGCTACTGCTACTACTACGTATCTCTTTAGAAGTTCAGTTCTTTTTGTACGTCTCTCTCACCAGATCATTAATTTGCTGTGCGATAGAAACGGGAAAAAGCTATAATTCGCTTCCTTCAGGGACGAGACTAGACTAAAATATACAACGTAATATTTGCAGAACAATTATTACAGAAGCAGATTTACATAATCGCAGTGTTCAATTACATGCCTAGTGATCTCAACATTACCTCATTCTGTGATTGTGTTCGCACAACTAGGAAACACATGCGTACAGAACGTACAAACCCAAACCCTCTGAAGATAGAACTACATTTCTGACATAAAGTAGCCATATGCAATGAGTTCACACATTTTTATATTATATTAAGAAAATGGAAATGTTTCATTCAGAGCTGTGTCATATTAAAAATCACTTCTTTAAAACACATACGTCTGTAAAAGAACTAGAACTCAAATAGGCTAGATACTATATAGAATGAATCGTAAATTATATCATTAATTTCAGGGGGTTATTCTTCGAGATATTTCAAACACAAAAATTAAATATAATTTTGCTCGTTTTTGCTTCTTTTTAGAGAAAAAAATTATATTATATGCAACATTTCATAGCGTATTTTGAGAAAGCTACTGAAGTAATTCCCAATACGCTCAGTCAATTTAAGAGAGCAATGTATTATGATAATAAATGATTGAAATAATTTTAGTTTTGCTCTTTAAATGTGTAGAAATTTGATATGAACAAATGTAACTTTTCGTTCATTCATTCAGTGTTCTGCTCAAGAGCAGGTCTTTCGCTGCAAACCCAGCTTTCTCCAATCTTTCCTATTTTCTGCCTTCCTCTTTGTCTCCTCATATGATCCACATATCTCAATGTCGTCTACCATCTGATATCTTTTTCTACCCCGAACCCTTCTCCCGTTCACCATTCCTTCCGTTCCTTCAGTAGGCAGTTTCTTCTGAGCCAGTGACCCAACCAATTCCTTTTCCCCTTCCTGATTAGTTTCAACATCATTCTCTTTTCTCCCACTCTTTCTAACACATCTTCATTTCTTATTCTGGCTGTCCACTTCACACGTTCCATTCTTCTCCATATCCACATTTCAAATGTTTCTATTCGCGTCTTTTCACTTCGTCGTAATGTTCATGTTTCTATTCCAAACAATGTCACACTCTACACAAAGCACTTCACTAGTCTCTCCCTTAGTTATTTTTCCAGAAGTCCGCAGAAAATGCTCCTTTTTATATTAAAAGCTTCCTTGGCCATTGCTATCCTCCTTTTGACTTCCTGGCAGCAGCTCATGTTACTGCTTATAATACACCCTAATTATTTGAAGTTGTCCACTTGCTCTACTGCCTCACTTAGAATTCGCAAGTTTACTTTATTTTTCTTCCTATGACCATGGTCTTCGTCTTGTTTGCATTTATCTTCATCCCATACTGCTAACAGCTGTCAGTTAGTTCCAGTAGCATATCTGAAAAGAAATGTTAAAATGTTACATTTGTTCGGATCAAATTTCTGCACATTTAAGAGACAAAACTAAAATTCTTTCGATCATTTATTATCATAATGCATTGCTCTCTTAAACTGACTAAGCATATTGGGAATTAAATCAATGACTTTCTTAAAATACGCTTTGAAATATTTCATATAAAACAATTCTTATCTCTAAAACGAAGCAAAAACAAGCAAAATTGTATTAAACTATTTTGTTTGAAATATCTCAAAGAATAACCCTTTGAAATTAATGATATTATTTACGGTTCATCCTCCATAACCACATTTTCAAGATACATCATTTAAAAAATTAGAATTACGATGGTGACACATACTTTCTCATGATAGGCCACGTTTTACATGTTTCGCAATACCTCACTTTTCCAATAATGTTGCGAATGATGTAACTATACAACTTTTTTAGCTGCACCCAAATAAAAAGAAGAATTTTCGTTGCCTGGATTACACAAAAAATATTTTTCTGTAATTTAAAAAATCGGAATAGGTTATAACGGACACAGCCGCAAGCTTCATGCATGGATACGTCGCTGATAGAATTGCTGTTAAGATAAACGTCAGCAGTGATAATCAACATCTCTTCTTTGAAGATACTACCATAGTCTAGTATAAACAGTCAAGAAGCTCATACGTAGTAAATATGCATCCATAGATAGTTGCTAACCACTAGGATCGCTAGTATCGCTTCACTACAGACAATGTGAAATAGTACCGGCACAGTCTATTGTTCCTAGTACCCTCAACAACTCAAGCTTCGTGACTGTATATACTAGACTGTGGTACTACTCTGAAAACCTGGTAGGCCTATACCTTCGTTGTGCTGGGACTTCTGGGAGTAACCATCTTGTATTCATTGAGAATAAACATGTCGGTTGCTATAGTAACCATCGTTCTCTATCGTTTGCTACCCGTTGCTCATACGCCCGTTCTCATTTTGCGCAGCTTTCGCCGCGAAATTGTAAATTTTCTCTCTTCACTCATATTCACTCGCGAATTTTTTTAATTTAACTAATATTTATTTTATTTAAGTAGGTTATTTTACAACGCTGTATCAACATCTTAGTTTATTGAGCGTCTGAATGAGATGAAAGTGATAACGCCGGTGAAATGAGTCCGGAGTCCAGCACCGAAAGTTACCCAGCATTTGCTCATGTTGGGTTGAGGAAAAACCTCGGAAAAAATTCAACCAGGTAACTTGCCCCGACCGGAATTCGAGCCCGGGTCACCTAGTTTCGCGGCCAGACGCGCTAACCGTTACTCCACAGGTGTGGACGATTTAACTTATATACTGCTAATTGTTGCTCAATTGATATTGCAGTCGGGTTGGTTATGAATCGTTTGACACCGCTGCGAACGTTCTATCGCTTCGCATTTTCGCGTGACACTGGCTCGGCTGCCGCGCGACCCGCCAATTTGTGCAACTGCCTCTCTCCCACGTACCGCTATATGACGTCATCTGCTACAACTCAAGATCACGTTGAATACATTGATCCTTCGTCTATCCATCGCCATTTATTTCATTGGAATATGTTGTGTAGTTTATAAATTGCACGCTCGACAAAACTGGCCTGAAAATGTGTAGTTCGACTTTCTGAAATGGCACCCTAGTACTTAGCCGAACTTTTACACGTATTCACGTCAAGAAATAAGCAGGGATTTATTCGCCAGGTACTTTTTTTTGTAACCTGAGAGCGCCTTGCTTCTTTATTTATACTTACTTACTTACTTACTTACAAATGGCTTTTAAGGAACCCCAAGGTTCATTGCCGCCCTCACATAAGCCCGCCAGCGGTCCCTATCCTGTGCAAGATTAATCCAGTCTCTATCATCATACCCCACCTCCCTCAAATCCATTTTAATATTATCCTCCCATCTACGTCTCGGCCTCCCTAAAGGTCTTTTTCCCTCCGTTCTCCCAACTAACACTCTATATGCATTTCTGGATTCGCCCATACGTGCTACATGCCCTGCCCATCTCAAACGTCTGGATTTAATGTTCCTAATTATGTCAAGTGAAGAATACAATGCGTGCAGTTCTGTGTTGTGTAACTTTCTCCATTCTCCTGTAACTTCATCCCGCTTAGCCCCAAATATTTTCCTTAGCACCTTATTCTCAAACACCCTGAACCTATGTTCCTCTCTCAGAGTGAGAGTCCAAGTTTCACAACCATACAGAAGAACCGGTAATATAACTGTTTTATAAATTCTAACTTTCAGGTTTTTCGACAGCAGACTGGATGATAAGAGCTTCTCAACCGAATAATAACACGCATTTCCCATATTTATTCTGCGTTTAATTTCCTCCCGAGTGTCATTTATATTTGTTACTGTTGCTCCAAGATATTTGAATTTTTCCACCTCTTCGAAGGATAAATCTCCAATTTTTATATTTCCATTTCGTACAATATTCTGGTCACGAGACATAATCATATACTTTGTCTTTTCGGGATTTACTTCCAAACCGATCGCTCTACTTGCTTCAAGTAAAATTTCCGTGTTTTCCCTAATCGTTTGTGTATTTTCTCCTAACATATTCACGTCATCCGCTGTTTATTTATACTTATTAAAATAATAGTTGAGGCCGTAATTCAAAAAGGTTTGTTTTGAGATAAAGAGGGAAAACTAAGTGTAAGCCATACATGTAGTACTACGACTGAAATAATGTTGTATGTTGCAGATACATTGTCAACTTAAGTATGTAGCCTATATGGGTCCTATGTCTACATTAGATACAGTTACTCTTAAATTATTTTTTTTAACTTGAAGTTATGTCCATATTTAAAATATTCATGGTTTATGAAGAAGATTATTTGAATAAAGAATATTAATCTTTATTTAAACGTCATATTAAATGCAACACTTCCAGTATTGAAAAAAAAAAAACGATAATTCCTTACAAGTGAAATGTCGCACAATATAAATTGCCTTAAATGTAGAAATTTAAAATTATTGATATTCGCATTAAGCTCGTAGTTTCAGTTTCTATTGTTTGCTTCACGCAACCATGTTCATTTCATGTACTTGCTGATTTTCTGGTTACAAACAATAGCAAATTAGGCTTCCAATCCTTGAAGTCTGCAATTAATTGTAATGGCTGCCCAATAAATTACTCAGAGGCTTTGGAATAATTTTATTTCGATGAACTTTATAACTCATTCAAAAGTCTTCTAATATTTCAAACTCGCCATTTGCAACAAATTATTTTATAGCATAGTCTTAGTGACAGCGTTCATCGCTTTTCTCACCTCAATCGTAATTTTGTGTAAATAAAATACACAAACTCTTCGGATATAACAGTGTCGCTTATACCGCGTTTCTCAGTTCAATTCATAATTATCTTCATTTTAGAGCTAAGTCTTACGGGGAAAACTATGGAATATAATGAGGAACAAAGGATACCCCATCCATCTAATAAATGTTATACAAAGTCTGTATCAAAATACATTAATTACGATTGACAATGGAACAGGCGCGACAGCTGAAGTAAACCAAGGTGTTAAACGAGGCTGCCCGATGTCTCCAGCACTTTTTAGTATTGTGACGGCCACGTGAGGTTCGATCTCACGACCGACGGAGGAAGGGCTAAGTCTGCCGTGACGGGCAGGTTGCGCGCGCATCTGCTTCCTGGGGCATGTGCTGTGGGGAGAAAGGAGAAAGAGCGACCGCGGCAGAGAAGTGGAGATATCCAGATAATTCGAGAGAGCTATCTCTGGACACCCGTAGAAATTTCTCGCAACTATGATTTTGCTATAAAAGAAGAAACGCGAGCGAACTTGAGCAGTTTAGTCAGTCAGTCAGTAAGGCAGTGTTGTTAAAGTTAGTGGAGAGCAAGCCAGATAGTCTTGTGTAGCAGTGAAGCCAGCTTCGAGACCAGAGTGCGACTTGAGTTGTGTCCGTAACTGTGGAGCCTGAAGCCCGGAGTTCGAGTGCAGTGGACCGCAGTTGGGGGACCTGAGCTCGAAGTTCAGCGGATCGTCTCTGAAGGTCTGGGGTTCGAGATTCTGTGAACGCGAGTGACTGAGCTAGAAGAACTAGCCAAGACAAACGAGCTGTGAACTGACAACTGACAGTTCTGTGTTGTAAATAGTGCTTTGTGAATATTAGTTAAGATTAACAGTTCATTGTTGTTCGTAATAGTCCAAGTAAATTGTCATTATCGTCTGTGGAATGCACTAACGAATACTGTGTTACTGTGTGGAGAGCAATCCCATTGTTGACGGGAGTGAAATTAAATTGTAGAAAGTGAAGAGTTATTGTTGAGTTAATAAAATTACATTGTTGTTCAGTATAAAAATTTACATTGGTGTCAGAAGTGGGATATTATCGACATAATGGAGAACCTACAGCTGATCCTGCAAGCCATCGCGGAACTGAAAAACGACTTAAGTGCAGTAAAAGCAGAAATGAAGAACGATATCAGTGAGGTGAAGAACGATATAAGTGAAGTGAAAACGGAGATGAAAAGTGACATAAGCGGAGTGAAAGGCGACATAAGCGGAGTTAAAGATGACGTCACTACGCAAATTGAAAGCGTTTCGGCCCACGTAGATGGAATTGTCGCCATCGTGAAAGACGAACTCAAAGCCGATTTTGACAACCTAAACCAGAATTTTACAACTATAAACGAGACAGTAGCCGAGTTGAGACAGGATGTAGACCATTTTGACGGCAAAATACGCGCTCTCGAACGTCGTCAAGAGGAAACGAGTGTGCTGATGGACCAACATGCTGCAGAAAACAAGCACATCCTCGCGCTGGTGGATCGCCAGGCTAGAGAACATAAACAGATAGTTGCCGAGGAGGTTCGACGTGCCATGCAAGAAGCGGCCACAGAGTTGAGGACTCCATATAGTGGCCCTGCGGAACCATCGCCTTCAGCCAGACATTACAACGTCAAGACGCCGAAGTTCGACGGTACGACGTCTTGGGCGATATTCCGTCGCCAGTTCGAGGCCATCGCAGAGCACAGTGGGTGGACGCTGGCAGAGAAAACCACTCAGCTGCTGGCCGCGCTTCTGGGACAGGCGTCGGAGATTCTTCACAGCGTTCCAGAAGATGGGACAGCCGCTGAGATAATGGCGGCCTTGGAGGGACGTTATGGTGACCATCAACTTGCGGCAGCATTCAGGACCCAACTGAAAACGAGGGCCCAACAGTCAGGCGAGTCCCTACAAGAATTTGCAATGGCGGTGGAACAACTGGCCCATAAGGCCCTCAGGAGCCTACCTACTGACTTCATCGCTGGAGAGGCGGCTTACACCTTCGGCAGCGGAGTTCGAGACCCCGAAATCAAACAACAGCTACTCTTGGCAGAGCATCGCACCATCAACGCAACTCTGGCGGCGGCCCTCAGGATGGAGGCGGCCAAGTCGGCGGCGGGAGTCTCCACCTGCTGGTCCTGCGGCAGATCGGGACACTTGAGGGGGGACTACTGTGTTACTGTGTGGAGAGCAAATCCCATTGTTGACGGGAGTGAAATTAAATTGTAGAAAGTGAAGAGTTATTGTTGAGATAATAAAATTACATTGTTGTCTAGTATAAAACGTTACATTATATATATTGGCGAGGCCATTAAGAGATGGCAAGATACTATAACGGGGGGTATAAAACTAGGAAATACAGTTTTAAACACAATTTTATTCGCTGATGATCAGACTATCATAGAAGAAACAGAAGATGAACTACAAATGGCATCCTTCAAATTACAGATTATAATGACAGAATATAACTTGAATATATCTACTACGAAGACAAAATCAATGGTCTTTATAGGGAAAAATCCACTTAGATGCAAAATTATTATAAATAATAAAATAATCGAACAAGTATCCAACTACCAATATTTAGGGTCTAATGTGACATATAACCAAAACGAAGATATAAATATGAAAGTTCAGACATTTGGGAGAATATGCGGAACCATCAGGAGACACTTACGACAGAAAACTACAAAAGAAACGCAACTGAAACTTTATAAAGTAGTAGCTACACCAGTCCTAATGTATGGATGCGAAAATTGGACCATAAATAGGAAAGATAAAAGGAAAATAGAGACTTCGGAAATGAAATTCTTAAGATCAGTTGCAGGGACTACTCTCCTAGACCACAGAAAGAACAATGATATCAGAACAGAGCTGAACATATTTAACATGAACAACAGAGTAGAACAACAGAAGAGAAATTGGCATGACCACATAATTAGAATGGATGAAACGCGACTTCCCAAAATAATGCTAAATTATAAGCCCAAAGGACGTAGAGATGTTGGGCGCCCAAGAACAAGATGGACTGACGATATTCCCTGAGGACGGAACAGGTCTGAAGGCCTAAACCTGAAAGTTGATGATGATGATGATGATGATGATGATGATGATGATGATGATGATGATTTTAGAGCTATTTCGTCCAAAATACAACGCTCCCCGGATATAACGAAATGGCATATACGGTACCTTTGATTTGGATATGCGGGTCTTACTATCGTAGGGAAAAATTCCTGTGTATTATTTAACCAATTACTTCGATTTTATGACCTGGTAGAGTGTAAGAGAAGGCCCTATGGCCTTAGCTCTGCCAGTATAAATAAAGAATTATTATTATTATCGATCATATTCGGCAATTCTCCTATCAGTTTGCGTGAACACATGTACTGAACGGCACTGAACCACGGTAGCCACGTTATTGTTGGTATCAAAGTTCATAAAGATCATAGACGTGGCGGACTAACCGGACAAGCAGAAACACTACGTAATTTAACTTTTCTACACCAGTGTCGCATATCACGTCTCCATGGCTGAATGATGTCTCAGTCAAAGCATTGTGCTTTAAAATCGGTCGCCATTTTATGTCTATTCAAAAGTATGAAATAAATCTGATGTGGCATGGTTCGTTAAAAGACACTGGCAAAGACTGTTCACGGAAACAGTTTCTCAATCTTCTTTCCATCCTCATATATATTTACATACACGCTCATGTGATCTTTGGAATGGAATCAAATTCACACAGCTGTTTGTTATTGCTGTTATTCCGTTAGGCAAATATCAGCTGTCGGAATAATGTTTCTGCTGTGAAGATCGGTTGACGGCTGAGAGAGCCGTGTAATTCATATAATTGAGTTGTCAGTGTATAATATATTATGGGTTTTAAAGGTCATAACATATTAAAATAGAGTAAACACTTAATGTGTCATAGAAATACATAATATAAAGCTTGTGCCAATAAAGTTATTTACAATGGCTACTTTAGATAAATTATTAAAATCCTTAGAATCCCTTAAGTTCCTGCAGTTGTCTCCAGCCCTTTCAGAAGAAACTTCATTAAGGTAAAATACGTTTTAAGTAATTCAGTTTATCGTATAATTTTTCAGTAACAAAATTACCAACGCTGTCATGCAGTAATAACAGACCTAGATACATATATTTCATACTTGTTAATGACATTTCGATACATGATAGTGTTAGAATTTGTTTTGCTTGACATATTCAAAAGATAGTTTGCATACAAAAGATGAATGTAACTCTTACAGAAGGAAAGAGAAGATCGGCCACTGCCTAGCAATTGCAGATGCTATGTGTCATTCCGGAGTACGTGGGGCACCCAACTTCTCCAATCTCCTTAGTATTGCCATCGAAATACTTCTACAGCTATGCGATGATCCACACTCAGATGTTCGGATGATAGCCGATGAGAGCTTGAACAGGGTCATCAGGGTAAGTAATTCATTCTTTATATTATTTCTTACAGCTGTGCAGTTTAGTATAACTCTACAATGACATGACATCTGTGTGTACTTCCAGGCGATGGCAGATAGCAACGTTGTGAAAATACAGGTCGAGCTACATAAAGAAATAAAGAAGAACGGCAATCCACGTCCTTTGAGGGCTGCGTTGTGGAGATTTGCGGAGCTCTGCCACTTGATTCGGTACAGAGTGAAGATGTTTGTTTATATGTCATGACATTGCAGTAATATTATTCACCAATAGCGTGTTTAAATAAAATTTCCATTCCATTTTTCAAACTCTTAACTTACCTGCTATTGCTAGATACTGAATGAATGAATGAATGAATGAATGAATGAATGAATGAATGAATGAATGAATGAATGAATGAATGAATGAATGAATGAATGAAGCCACTGTGTCCCATGAAGGGCTAGGGCCTCCTACAGGAGGGGAAGCTCGGTTGGTGTGGTTTACATGATGAGCTATTTCACGTGAACAATATTTACATTCACATTCACTATGTGAGATGCACTGGAGTTTTGCTAGATACTATCTGAATAAATGTCTGGCTGTTTAACTAATCTGAATGATTGTTTGTCTGATCTGATTCACTTGAGTTCAGTGGCGGCTCGTGGGTATTATTAGATTAGATTAGATTAGATCTTTATTAGCCGAATAGAATTACAAGCATTCATGGCGTCGTCAGTACACAAGAAAAATGACATAACATACAATATAATACAAAAATAGACTTAATTCTAAATAAATTTAACAGTTTAATATTAAGTGACATGCAAAAAAAAGAGAGAAAAAAAAGAAAAAAAATATATATATAGGACAAGCTTGATCTTCAGTCTCCACTGTTCTATCTAGTATCTTCTCTTTTTGCTTTCCCCTGTCTTTTCTTCAACTCTGAGTTACCTGAAACATAAATGGTCAAGGGCAGTATCAAGAAATGTTAAATTCTAAAATTTTAAATTTAGGTATTCATTTGTGCAAAATGGCATATGTGTTAATAAAATGTTCTTTACCTCTTTTTTGAATTTTCTTATGTTAAGTTCTTTGATTTTCTGTGGAAGTTTATTATATAAATTGCTGCCTCTATGTGATATGCTGTTAAGACTTCTGATAAGCCTGTGGTAATTCAGATGTATGTTTTGGGATGTTCTGGTGTTATACTCATGATAGGTTGAATTTGTTTTAAAGGAATCTATGTTTTGATGAATAAAGCACACTGTTTCTAAAATATGTATGCAGGGTACAGGTAAGATTTTTAGTTCTCTGAAAATTTTTATACTTTCAGTCCGAATAGGAACTTTTTTAATGATTTTGAGTATTCTTTTCTGCAATTTGAGGACTTGTGTCACTTGAATTAAGGGGGGCTGCATACAAAAATAAATCAAGCAACTTACTTTATTTAAAGATTAGTTTCATGCGCCTTATCTTGTACGTTGTGTTTAAATGAGACAGGCTCATGTCAATAGATTTACTGGCATTTAAAAGAATCCTGCGGACAAAATTCCGGCACACCGGCGACGCTGATATAACCCCTGCAGTTGCGAGTGTCGTTAAATAAACTATAATTTAATTTTTTATTTGCAGATTTGAACCTTAGAAATATCTAACTGGCGATGTTGTAGTTGGTTGTATAATATATATACATGATACATCAATAAATGAAAAAAATAACTGAGTCAGAAATTGAATTCAGGATATTCAAGAGTATGCACCAGGGTGCTTGCCTCATTTATTGCGATGTTAGATGTTTCAGATTCCATTATGGTTTGTAAACATTCCAGCAATGGCTCCTTCTTCTCATGAACAACATTTACTGTTCTTATTTTAAATCCATCTTGTTGCCCCAGCTGATGGAATTGTCTTTGAAACATATTAATCTAATACAGACTGTATGGAGATCGAGAGAAGAAAGCAGGGATACTGGATAAATTATCAAAAAATATGCGAGCCATTGTATTTTGTTTAGCGGCTCTTTCCATTATGAGATTCAACTGATGGGCACTTAATTCCACATTTCTCCTGAATTGTTTAATTTCTGAACTGAATAGACTGTAAATATTGTACAGAATTAAACACTGTTGCACTTGTTATACTCACAACATTAAAGAAAATGTATTTAAAACTGCGCGCTACTGACAAACTGCTGCAAATTTTGCAGCGCCTGGAAACTCTGGATTCACGGCAAGGGGAAGCGGGGAGGAGGGGTAAAACTAACGCGCAAAGCATCCGAGACGAGACTGGCAGCTCCAGGGGAGGAAGTGGCTTCACCCTATAGTCCTTGTCTCTGGTTTCGCTCTGGCAGCGCCAGGGGAGGAAGTGACTTCACTAACGATTGCTTGCATGTCATTGAGAGCGAAATTTTTTTTAAAATTCGAGTCGCTAAATAGAGACTGTATAATAAATGTTTTTCATAACATAAAACGAGACAAGAGCCACAAATATCTGGGAGTGCTGCAGCTCCGCAGCCCCTCTTCGAAAGCCGCCCCTGCTTGAGTTAGTTAATGATTGTCTGGCTGTTTAATCTGATGAGTGAATGAATGTGCGATTGACTGATCTAAGTGAATGAATAGATATAGACATGTGTGTAAATGTTGCAGGCCACAGAAGGGCAAGCCGTACGTGATGAACCTGATCCCTTGCATAATCCACATCGCTCGGCGCACGGAGGAGCCTGTGCAGGAGACCCTTGCAGCCGCCATGCCCAAGATATTCAAATCTCTGGGAAACTTTACATCCGATAATGACGTGAAGGTTATGAAACTTTCATAATTTTGTATGCTATCAGTAATTTCGCATTATGCATTAATAAATTAATAGTGTATTGGTTTTCCGTGCTGAAGACCCAGGATCAGTTCTTCGCAATTGTCCACACCTGTGGAGTAACGGTCAGCGCGTCTGGCTGCGAAACCAGGTGGCCCGGGTTCGAATCCCGGTCGGGGCAAGTTACCTGGTTGAGGTTTTTTCCGGGGTTTTCCCTCAACCCAATACGAGCAAATGCTGGGTAACTTTCGGTGCTGGACCCCGGACTCATTTCACCAGCATTATCACTTTCATATCATTCAGGCGCTAAATAACCTAGATGTTGATACAGCGTCGTAAAATAACCCAATAAAATAAAAATAAAAAAATTCTTCGCAATTCAAAGTTGAATTTGTGTAGAATGATAAAGTATGGGTAGATTTTCTTAGCATAATAGCTGCTATATTCTCTGCCTTTCACAAGGATAAACTAAATGGATCTTTAGTTGGGACTTCCATTTTACCAATATAATATCCACGCACTGAACTATTGCAGTTATATGACAGAAGTGTCCATTGTTTTGGAGTGGGTCTAGGATCGAATCCTGGTTGAAGTTTTTTGCAGGGTTTTCTCTCAACGTATCCAGAGTTGGGTAACTTTCAATGCTGGATCCTGGGTTCATTTCACTGTGATCAGCATCTTTATCCATCCTGCCTACTTCCACAGTCAACGTCATCCTATCATATGGGACGAACAGAATCCGACGTAATCCTGGTGCTCCAACCTCAGAACAGAATCTTCATTATAATGTATCAAAAAAGTAGAAAGGGGTGCAAATGGTGGCTACACGTCAATATAAGCAACATTAACCCTTAAAAGCCTGAATTATTTTTCGTCAAGTTTTTCGTTTATTTCGTTATAGACTAATTAAATGGATGTAATTGAACACAACAATGCTTTTGTTTTCAATTGTTGAAGCGAATATGTGAAATTACAGGGCGTTACCATATGGTAACGCTAGGTCATTATGTTGTCAAATCTTAAAGCATGAGTTGTTGCCTTATAATGACATCTTTCAAGCAATTTATTGAACTTAACTGAACTTTAGCATACAAATAATATATTCATCACTCATTCAGTGTTCTGCCCAAGGTCAGATCATTCACTGCAAACCCAGCATTCTCCAATGTTTCCTATCTCCTACCTTCCTGTTTGTCTTCTCGTATGATCCATATATCTTCATGTCGTCTATCATCTGATGTCTTCTTCTGCTCCGAACTCTTCACCATTCACTCCCGTTCACCATTCCTTCCAGTACATCCTTCAGTAGGCAGTATCTTCTCAGCCAGTGATCCAACCAATTCCTTTTCCTCTTCCTAATCAGTTTCAGCGTCATTCTTTCTTCACCACTCATTCCAACACGGCTTCATTTCTTATTGTCTGTCCACTTAACACGTTCCATTCTTCTCCTTATTCACATTTCAAATGCATCTATTTGTTTCTCTTAACTTCGTTGTAATGTCCACGTTTCTGCCCCACACAATACCATACTCCATACAAATGATATAAAAAATACAAAAATAAGAAAATTACTTTCACAATACCTGAACAAATATACATAATAGAATTATTGTCACAAAATACTCGTATGAATAAAACACATTTTCGTAACATAACGTTTTACATAAATTTTTTGTGTGATTTTCACATATTTCGGTAGTAAGGTAAAACATTTCTTATATGACAAAAAACATAAGCTACATCAAATTTTGAGGAAGCTGTATGTCGGAAGAGCATTCTCACTAGCACATCGCTGTCTTTTGTTTCCGGATATCGGAATCACTAATGTTGCATTCCATCGTATCTTATATAATCAGATGTTCTGCGAGTGACGTCCAGAAAGTAAGTTTACCCGGAGCCATTTACAGAAAGAAAACACAATTTCATGAAAAGATTTGTTGGAACAGATACAGCAATTGTTGAACTATTTTTCAAAATATATCCCACTCGAACTGAGAGATCTGTCACACCGTGGGAACAACTTTTGTCCCACGTAGAAGTGTCCCACCTGGAATCGGAACCAGTGTGTGACAGCCATTTGCACCTCTCTGTTGATACCATGGTAACAAGAAGTCTCAATTCAGGTGGAAATATGTTGGAAAAATAGCTCAACAATTCCTGTATCTGTTCGAATAAATCTTTCCATAAAATTGTATTTTATTTCTGCAAACGGCCCCAGGGAAACTTACTTTTTGGACACGTCTCGTAGCTCCAATTTCGCTCTATTTGGAAGTAGACGGTCACCCCTTGCCTTTTGGGATGCTCCCTGACTTCTTCAAATCCCCCATTTGAATTCTAATTCATTCAATGGTGAGCCAGATCTTCTACTTGGCTGCCAAGCATTTTGTATAGCTACATCTAACAACCATACGAACATGGGCTGAAACAGTTTTTACATAGATAAAGCGAATTTTTATAATGAAAACAAGATTTGTCACATCTCTGTCTTTAAAAGTCACTCTCTGGAGAAATCGATTGAACTGTTATGATATACTTTTTATCCACTTACGTTTCCCTGATGGCACCATTTCCACACATTGCAATGTTGACGGTATCACTCTCTTCCTATCACAGATGACTCTTCAACTTCCTCTTCTTCTATAAAAGGAATATCGTCTGGTCCACCTATTCTGTCGCTATTAACAACAATAACCCCAGCTTCAGTACTCGGTTTCCTTCCACTTAGGTTGTCCAACATGCCCCCTCTACATCTGCAGAGTTCTCGTCAGATACAAAGTTGGGCTTTGGTGGCTGTATGTAGGATGCTCTAATTTTTCGTTTTCTAATTCCAAAAGTATCTCATGCACTTTCACACACCTGTTTGTAACATACATTTTGTTACTTGTACTTTCTTGCAACTCCTCCATCTTACTGTTAGTAGCAAGAGAGCGCAAAGAATGAGTGACAAAATATTAGCCTAGCGTTACCATATGGTAACGTAAGAAACAATGTATTATATCCACAACAGTGTTACGGATTATAAACTTGTGCTTGATGTACACGAATACTCAATCAACAATAAATAAAATACGACAACAAACATTACAATCAAATTAATCAAAGTAACAAATAAATGATGTTACTTCTTGTTGCTCTCCAAAATTGCTGCTGAGAAAGCAACTTCTAAATCGCGCAGCTGCTCTTGCCCAACTGGTATAATAAATTTGTAATTACATAATGTAATAAGAAAGAACCAATCATGTAGCTTGGATTCACAAAGAAAAATTCCAGTTTTATTAATTAAGGATGTGTATGAAGCAAGTTATATCCCTTTCTGCACTGCGTTACCATATGGTAACGCTAGGTTAAAATGGGTTAACCAAAAAAAAAAAAAAAAAAAAAAAAAAAAAAAAAAAAAAAAAAAAAAGACAGAACTGGAAAAAAATGTTCTTTATCATACTGTAAATGATGCTTCCGTTTATAGTTTACTTTCTTGTACTATTATCCAAAAGACAAACCTAAATGATATCATTTATTATGCATCAAAACAGAAACATGGACTACCGTTCTTTGGATTACATTTACAAAGCATTCTCAGTAATTCGAAAATTAAGACATTTGATTTTATTTACGAATTGTATGGTTTCACAAATTTACATACAATAGATATACCTATGCATTTTTGTAATCATTTGTAATATTTTCCTTTTTATGGAAATCAGCATGTAAAAGTAACATTCATTCATTTATTCATAGTTTTCTTTCACTGCAAAACCAGCATTATTCAATCATCCCTCGTTTTCCACATTTCACATTTCTCTTAATTCATATATCTTAATCTTGTCTATCATTTAACATCATCTTCTGCTCCTAACCTTTCAGCTAGTAGCTGATGACCCAGCCAATTCCTTTTCCTCTTCCTAATTAGTTTCAGCATCATTTTTTCTCCCTCTTCCTGCTGCACGACATGGCATATTATGATGCACTGCTTATCTGTTACCCATTTCAGCAAGTGCTGACGACCACTGTATACTAGTGTATTGTGAAACGCTTCTTTATATTATATTTCAACTAAATTGTGACTATAATTGAGACTTTATAGTACTATTAAGATTTTTTTTCTAGCTGTGAAACGATATACAAATACCATGGAATGTAAATAAATACCGGTACAATACAATGTGCAATAGGAGGAATCACTGTTTTTTTTTACTGTAAGAAGGACGTGATAGGGACTTTAGGTTTTTCATACGTAGTTTTACGATACTTTAAATATTCAGTAAAGACCCCGAAGGGAAAGAGTATGCTTACTTTTTTTTTAAATGTTAATAGAGGAGGACTTATGCAAGGAAAATAAAAAAATATGCCCTAAAATCTTGGGGGAAGGAGGGAAATTACTCCTTAGATCGATGCCATCTCTATGCAGATCACGATGCTATATCCTGCTGCATCTTATACTGACCTGAAGATCGCGTTACTGTAATAATAATAATAATAATAATTATTATTATTATTATTATTATTATTATTATTATTATTATTATTATTATGTTTTATTTTCGCTGGCAGAGTTAAGGCCATAAGGCCTTCTCTTCCACTCAACCAGCCTTAATCAATACAATACATATTTAAATTACGAATATTTACACTACACTTAAAAGGTTCTCCAGCAATATTCTTCAGTTAAGTTAACGACTAGTAGACTACATATTAAATTTAGATAAACCTATAAGGTAAAGTAGTAACTTAATTTATGAGCTAATTTAATTCAATCAATTATAATTAATTTGAAGTTTGAGATATCTAGTAAAATGATGAAAATTAATTTAATATAAGCTTACTAGGACTATGTTACAGGGAGAAAAAAAAATTATATACCATATAAATCTAAAATATATTTCTATAATGAGAATATTAATGTAATTGCCATTAGAGGTTTTGTAAATCTATTTAGAGAAATTAATGATAATAATAGGAATGGATAGATGTTAGTTTCATTATAATATGTAATAAATATTAATGAGCAGTTAATTTGTTAAGTAAGAATTTATGTAATTTTGACCTAAATGTCCACACCTGTGGAGTAACGGTCAGTGCATCTGGCCGCAAAACCAGGTGGCCCGGGTTCGATTCCCGGTCGGGGCAAGTTACCTGGTTGAGGTTTTTCCGGGGTTTTCCCTCAACCCAATATGAGCAAATGCTGGGTAATTTTCGGTGCTGGACCCCGGACTCATTTCACCGGCATTATCACCTTTATCTCATTCAGACGCTAAATAACCAAAGATGTTGATAAAGCGTCGTAAAATAACCTACTAAAAAAAAATTGACCTAAATGAAGTTATTGTCCAACAACCCCTTACATCACTGGTAGCGAGTTCCAATTTCTAGCACTTGCTACCGCTACTGTAGGTATCGTGATTCACTGTTTGGTGTCATCTATCGATTCAGCTGCACATCACCCAGGCCTGAGTTCGCTTTGAAAGCCCCTCTGTCCTGGCATTAATGCAGCTCCCTCAGACAGATGCATCTGTATGCAGATCACGGAAAATTACGCTAGTAAAGACGGTAATTTCGTCTGAAACTTAAGTAAAGGTGTTGTATAGCCATTCCTGTTAACGAAGCATGACATTTTGATGTGTTGCAGGGGCTACTGAAGGCGTTCCTGCAGAATCTGTCATCCAGCTCGGCCGTTGTGCGCCGCACGGCTGCTGCCAGCATCCTCACTGTCTGTCTGCATTGCAGGAAGCCCCATGTCTTCCTCTCGTACATCCTCAACACTCTGCTTGGTTAGTTCCATGACAAGATATCAGGGTCCCAAAGTTACAGCCCATGGACCACATCTGGCCTACCATGGCTTGTTCTATAGTTGGCTTATGTTCATATAAAAACTCAAGATTTTATAGCTATAGTCCCGGTGCTCTAATTTCCGGCAGCCAATCACGTTGCAGGTCGGCTACATTTAAATGTGTGCGTCTTGTGATTCGCTGATGAAGAAGTTATTCATTTCCTAAGGCTCGATAAATACTTAATATAATCGCCCGCCATTTTGGCTCTTTCGTTTGCGTTCACAGAAAGCACATGAGGACTTCATTTGCCGCTCAATTATTTGCTGAATTACATTGCGTTTGATTTATTATCATGGGAGCTACGACATGATAATGTTTAACGGTGTGGCAAATAGATTCCTCGTATGGTAGCTCGGCAACGAAAGAGCAAAAATGGCGAACTATACTATCTACCTAGACTTTATAGAGCCTTGACTTCGTAAGACGTAAACAAAGAGGAGGAGTCACACTGGGAATAACAGCGTCGCGACTATACTAGAAACATTTTTTTAATCTTTAATTAGAAACGTCTGGTTTCTCAGACCAAGTTGCAAAAAAAATAGTACACTTTCAGAAAATTAACAATGTATGAATGCAATTCAATTTTAAACTCAAAGTTGTGAAAAATGAAATGGCATATGCCATATAATGAACATATCTACAGTAAACTCATCATCATCAATAACTTCAAGGTTTAGGCCAATGGCCTGTTCCGCCTCCAGAATTTTATCCATCAAACTGGTCTCTCCAACGTCTCTTTGGTCTTCCCACTCGTCTTCTTCGTGTAGGTCTATAACACCATGTTCTGAAAGGTATCCTGTCGTTGGGCATTCTTGTTATATGGTCGTACCAATTATTTCTATATTTTTCAATTATGCTTATTACACTCTCGATATTCAGTTCTCGACGTATATCTTCGTTTCTCTTATGGTCCTGTTGTCTAAATCCTGTTAGTGGCCTTAAGAGTCTCATCTCGGCGGCCTCAATTCTTCTCTGTTGGGCTCTAGTCAGAATCCACGTTTCTGAACCATATAACAATGTCGGAATTGCCAGTGTCTTGTAAAATTTGAGTACAGTTTTTCTGTCGACTTTATTTATGAGTGTACGTTTAATTGTACCAATAAGTCTTAAAAATTTATTTAACTTGTTTTCTACGTCTGTGGAGGATATGTAAGAGAGATCGCATCCAAGGTAAGTAAAAGAATTTACTTGTTCAATCATCTTATCCTCTATTACAATTTTAGTTCTTATTGTATTATTTCCGCAGAAGCCAAATACTTTAGTTTTCCTGTGTGATATTTTTAGATTGTAGTTATTAGCAACAATTCTCAACAGATGGACTGCTCTCTGTAGGTTGTCTTCAGAATCAGCCAACACCAACTGGTCGTCTGCGAAAAGTAAGTAATCTAAAATGATATTATCTATAAAATAATGTGTTTTTAAATTGTTCTGCCATTCTCTTACGGCTTCGTCTAGGTACAAATTAAAAAGAGTAGGTGATAAGGGACACCCTTGTCTGACCCCTTGGTTAACTTCTCGCAAGTTGGTGGTAATCTTGTTGATATTCATTTTGATTTTTGTATTTTTGTACATACTTTGTATCACCCTTATTAGATGCTCAGGAATTCCTTTCTTTTTTAATATCATCCACAATTTTGTTCTGCTAATCATATCAAATGCTTTCTCAAAGTCTATGAAAGCCATATATGTGGGAATATTAAATTCGACATGTTTTTCTATAATCTGCGTTATGGCGAAGATATTATCAATACATGATCTGTTTTTGCGGAACCCACTCTGTTCTTCTGCTAATAGCACTTCTGCAATTTTGTTTAGTCTTTGAGAGATAATCTTGGCATATATTTTATAGCCTGAGTTAAGAAGGCTAATCCCTCTGTAATTTTCACAATTCTTCCTGTTCCCTTTTTTTAAAAATGGGAGTAATTAGTGCTATATTCCATTCTTCTAGTATGTGACCAAACTTCCAACATATATTTAAAAAACTTAAAAATCTTTGTAAAAAGCATTGTGGCGCATATTTAAACAATTCCAGATTTAAACCATCTGATCCCGGCGATTTTCTGTTTCTGGTTGTTTG
Source organism: Periplaneta americana (assembly GCF_040183065.1). Lineage (NCBI taxonomy): Eukaryota > Metazoa > Arthropoda > Insecta > Blattodea > Blattidae > Periplaneta > Periplaneta americana. The sequence continues at coordinate 174,751,826 of NC_091128.1, forward strand.
GAGAGCATTATTCAATTCATCTATTGAAATTGGGTCCACATATTCATTGTATGTAGCCGTTTGTATGTTTTCTTCATCATCCTTACTAGTCCATAAATATTGGTAAAAATCTAGCCATTGTATCTCAGAAATGGGGTTCCAGTTTATAGTATCTTTTTCTTCTTTATTTAGTTCTTTCATAATCTTGTATGCTTTAGCTTGTCTGCCATTAATATCATACTCAATATTATTATTTACAAATTTATCCCAGCTTTCTCTTTTAATTTTCCTTATTTCTCTCTTTGCAACTGCAGAGAGTCTGTTATATTTAATGCGATTTTCATCCGTGGGGTGGGAAATATATAATAAGTATGCATCTTTTTTGTCTTTTATTATTGTTGCTAATTCGTCGTTCCAAATGTTAAGTCCTCTTCTAGTACGTCTTTTCTTTCGTTTACCTAGGGCTTCTGACGCAGCCTGTGTTAGAATAGTTTTCAATAATTGCCATTCTTCATTTACATTTAAACTCATAGGTGTTTCCACTACTTGTAGGGCTATTCTATTCTGATAGAGTTGTCGGATACTCATGTCTTCTAATAGGTTGATTTTGTATACCTCTTCTTTCTGATATAATTTTGTTTTACTTCTGTACCATTTTGGGGGCATATTAAATTTAGAGATTAGCAAGAAGTGGTCTGTATTAATATCATATCCCCTATATATACAGTAAACTAGCCTCACAAATTAATGTAGCAGAATATTACACGTGAAAATTGCTCTTCGAGTTTTGTCGAAATTGTTGTATGAACAATTTACATTCTGAATACACAATTCTACAAAAATATGAAAGGGTCAAAAGTATCTATCTTACCTTAGAATGGAACTAACATAAATTCTTCCAAAACATTGACACACAGAAACACTGGGTCTGACACCATGCCACAGAAAACACATCTAATTAGAAACACCAGGTCTCCCAGACCGGTAGACTTCCAAGAAATCGATAATATACCATCTGTGTTTATAATTATTATGACAACAATGGTGATATCATACAAATGACATCTTGACAAGAAGGTACTGTAAACAATGAATATCGTGCATGAGCAGTATTATCAACAAAAAAGATTTTAAAGATTTTAATTCCACCAGGATCTCACATACCTATGTTTCTAGTTAAGGGTTAAGAGAGGGAGGTACTCCATTGGCCTGTTAAAATTTAATGAAATTCATTTTTTTACATCTCGATTACTATAGAAGCTAAATGAACAAAACTTTTCATGCTTAATATACATACATTACACTTTATAAAACATTATTCATAATATTTAAAGATAAAACACACATGTTAGGTCAATTATACAGTGTTTATATATTTGATAAGATATATTAAAGATTATATATTACAGTTATATGAACACTAATAAATACAATAAAATTATTAAAGAAATTAGTTATAGTCAGACATGTTTCGGAGATGCTTCTCCATCTTCAGTGACTATTTACCACGACGGATGGTTCAGGTGATCGAATCGCGTTGTTGCTTGGCTTAAAGGAGACTGACGATTTAAGACGCACGTTGTAGTAAAAATTGACCATTTTTCTTCACTAGCTGTTTTCATATTTAAAGATAAAACACACATGTGTTAGGTCAATTATACAGTGTTCATAGACAGTCTCCTTTAAGCCAAGCAACAACGCGGTTTGATCACCTGAACCATCTGTCGTGGTAAATAGTCCTTGAAGATGGAGAAGCATCTCCGAAACATGTCTGACTATTAGTAATTTCTTTAATAATTTTATTGTATTTATTAGAGTTCATATAACTGTAATATATAATCTTTAATGTATCTTATTATTCGTAATATTAAAATCGCTAATAATTACCTGTGAAAATAATATCAAATTTGCGTAATTTTTTTTACAATCATAAAGCATTTACATTATAAAATGTAAAATAAATAAATTAAATATCTGCATGATTTCTTTACTGAAACGTTTTAAAGAGACATAGATGGGAGGATAATATTAAAATTAATTTGAGAGAGGTGGGATATAATGCTAGGGACTGGATTAATCTTACTCAGGATAGGGACCAATGGCGGGCTTTCGTGAGGGCGGCAATGAACCTCTGGGTTCTCTAAAAGCCATTTGGAAGGAAGTAAGTCTGACTTACGTGCGTGTATTTTCGTTGCAGATTGTGTGGTGCCCATCCGGGAGGGCCAGTCAGTGTCCACAGTGCTGGGTGTGTTGGGCTGCCTGCGCAACGTGTTCCCGCACGTCTCTATGGGTGAGGGCGAGGAGGAGGAGATGCAAGGCAGCTTTGGGGTGCGCAGGAGTCACCAGGGCGCGCCGCTGGCTGTGGACCGCATGATTCAGGTGTACGAGCTGTGCCTGCATTACACACAACATGGCGACCACAACGTGGTGAATGCTGCACTCGAGACCTTGCACCAGCTACTGCAGGCCCCACCGCCCGACCTGGTGCCCGTCCTGCTGTCAGAGCAAGGTGTGACTCGCAGCCGCATCCAGCCTACTGACGACGGCCAGGACAAGCTCACACAGCGCTCCCTCAGTGAGTCCTCCATATCAGACTACCTTTATGCAGAAAGTATGTACAGTGAAACCTTTATCTATAATTTCTGTTTGTATCGTTCTTACAGATTTACCCAGTTCATTTTCATCTTATATATATGGTTAGTTAAAAGTCCTGCACCACCTAAATAACTTTTGAAGCATGTGGTTCAGTGACATGAAACTTAGTATGTGGGGATAACCATATACTAAGAACTCAATAATGGTATTACCGACACAATTGCCGATACTGGTCAGACGTAAATCCACAATCAATGGAGGAGAACCACATGCAGTAACTTAATGTTTGGGCTAGTTTGATTGGTGGCCATATTATTGCTTCTTTCTTATTTAGAGAAACGCTAAATTCTAATAGATACTTAGATTTGCTCCAAAGTCAAGTAATACCGGCCATTGCAAACTTGTTTCCACATCCAGCCAACCATCGTCTACCCAGAGATGGCATCTGTTCCCAACAAGATAGAGCTCCAGCTCAGTATAGACAGAATGTTCGTGAGCATTTAGACCAGGTTTTCCACAATGATGGATTTGTAGGAGATGTCACATAGAGTGGCCAGCTAGATCCCCAGATTTGTCGCCTTTGGACTTCTTTTTGTGGGGCCATTTGAAGTCAGCAGTATATCGAGAAGAGCCAACAACTTAGAAGATCTGGAGCATCAAATAATGGAAATGGTGCAAGATATTTCTAAAGCCTAGTTAAATCATTCCTTAAATAGTTTCTATGATCGAGTGACACATTGTCAAGCAGCTGAGGGCTACCAATTTGAACACAGAATTTAGAAGGTGAGCTAGCTTTGTTTTGTTTTTATTAAGGAAGGCGTATTTTATTATTTTAATATTCGATACACTTTTCTGTTTTCTTGACTCTGAATTTGTACATAAGCCCTATCAAGTGTGGGTACTTTTTGAAAAACTCTTAATGAGCACAATTCAAAAATTGAAAAATATATTGGGTGTTCCATTTAAAATAAGAGAGTTGGAGTCACATCCGGTTAAACCGGAAGTAGAAAAAACTCGGTAATACCATTATTGAGTTCTTAGTTCCTCACATACCAAGTTTCATGTTACTAAACCACATGCTTCAAAATTTATTTAGGTGGTGCGGGACTTTTAACTAACCCTGTATAGGTACTGTGTCTGTTTAGGGTGTGAGTTCATCTTGCTTTGGTCTTCCAGGGCTTCGTTTTTCTTCTGGTGTGTTGTCCCTAAGTATTGTAAAATCCTACCTTCTGTCATTCTTTATATGTGAATGTCCCTTTCTTATCTTTGTCTGTTAATCCATTCCCTTGGTAGAATTTTGCCATTTCTGTCTGAAGCTTGACGTCTCAATTTGTCAAGTATTGTCTTACTTTTCCAATGGTGTTTGCCTCCGTCGTTTCCAACATCTGTTTGTCTTATAAAATATCCTGTCTTGTCTCTACAGCATGTCTTAGTAATCCAACCTCAGTGTCCCTGTCGGTAGGTGTGGGCAACTTAAAGTAGAAGAATGTTTGTTGGTGCAATGTATGGTGATTCTTGCAACCGTAGACTGTTACAGTAGCTGAAAAAACCCAACATGAACCCTAAAAAAAAGGCAGGAAATGAGGCATTGATGACCAAGAGCGAGTCTAGCAACCTACCACATTTGTAAATTTGTAACTTTTTTCGCCTGTAATTTGTAATTTGTAATTTGTACTTTCGTGAAATAGGGCTCAGAAGTCGCATCTTTCTTTGCAGCCACTGTAGAACTACGCCATTTTCAGAATAATCATACAGTATACGATATTGACAGTACATTACACCCTGGACAATGTCTCTGAAACTTGTGAATACATTTCTTGTATGATTTTATCTTTAGAATATAAATTCCAAGAAAAAAAATTCGTTGTTCGACAAAATATTGGAGGACCATTTCATAGAAACTCAGGGTAAACTAAGTAATCACATCATTTCTCATTAGAAATGAAAGTGCAGATTTATTTTCTTCACTAGCGTTAAGATTAAACTGTAAGAAAGGTCTGCTAACAGTCACTCCTTAGTGGATACTGAAAGGGTACATCAGACAGAAGAAATAATAATAATAATAATAATAATAATAATAATAATAATAATAGTAATAAAATAGTATTCGACAGATAATGGAGAAAAAATGGGAGTATAAGGGTACAGTACATCAGTTATTCATAGATTTCACAAAGGCATATGACTCGGTTAAGAGGGAAGTATTATATGATGTTCTTATTGAATTTGGTATTCCCAAGAAACTAGTTCGATTAATTAAAATGTGTCTCAGTGAAACATACAGCAGAGTCCGTATAGGTCAGTTTCTGTCTGATGCTTTTCCAATTCACTGCGGGCTAAAGCAGGGAGATGCACTATCACCTTTACTTTGTAACTTCGCTCTAGAATATGCCATTAGAAAAGTTCAGGATAACAGGCAGGGTTTGGAATTGAACGGGTTACATCAGCTTCTTGTCTATGCGGATGACGTGAATATGTTAGGAGAAAATACACAAACGATTAGGGAAAACACGGAAATTTTACTTGAAGCAAGTAGAGCGATCGGTTTGGAAGTAAATCCCGAAAAGACAAAGTATATGATTATGTCTCGTGACCAGAATATTGTACAAAATGGAAATATAAAAATTGGAGATTTATCCTTCGAAGAGGTGGAAAAATTCAAATATCTTGGAGCAACAGTAACAAATATAAATGACACTCGGGAGGAAATTAAACGCAGAATAAATATGGGAAATGCCTGTTATTATTCGGTTGAGAAGCTCTTATCATCCAGTCTGCTGTCCAGAAATCTGAAAGTTAGAATTTATAAAACAGTTATATTATCGGTTCTTCTGTATGGTTGTGAAACTTGGACTCTCACTCTGTTAGAGGAACATAGGTTAAGGGTGTTTGAGAATAAGGTTCTTAGGAAAATATTTGGGGCTAAGCGGGATGAAGTTACAGGAGAATGGAGAAAGTTACACAACACAGAGCTGCACGCATTGTATTCTTCATCTGACATAATTAGGAACATTAAATCCAGACGTTTGAGATGGGCAGGGCATGTAGCACGTATGGGCGAATCCAGAAATGCATATAGAGTGTTAGTTGGGAGACCGGAGGGAAAAAGAACTTTAGGGAGGCCGAGACGTAGATGGGAGGATAATATTAAAATGGATTTGAGGGAGGTGGGGTATGATGATAGAGACTGGATTAATCTTGCTCAGGATAGGGACCGATGGCGGGCTTATGTGAGGGTGGCAATGAACCTTCGGGTTCCTTAAAAGCCATTTGTTAGTAAGTAAGTAGTAAAATATTACCGTATCTGCTCGCGTACTTTGCGCCACCGCGTATTTTACGACCCTAAATTTTAAAGGATTATTTTGAACTTTAATTTTGCTCCGTGTATTTTCCGCACACATTTTACGTACAATTTTTTTTTTCAGTGTAGTATGAATTTTCCTTCCCTAAATTCCATTGCCAATATTTGCATTCCACGGCATTGTTCATTGAGCAGTACCAACTCAACTACCCCTTCACAAGGAAACTCTAAATACGTTACTTCAACACTGATGCTTGTCCTTGTAAATTACCCCTAAGGGCAGTTACTGTGACAAGTTTTACTGTTTAACAGATATCGTGCAGTTGTCACCGCAACATGAAGAATCCAACGATCAACCACCTATAGACCTATAAACTCATATAGTGTACTCAATTAAAGACTACCTATTGAGAATGCTATGTCTGGTGTGTACTTTGCATTCATTATGATTGTCATATACCCAGTTTAACTATTTATAAGTCAAGATTACCAGTAGTCTTAGGTGAGAAAAGTACTTATTCTTAATTAGTTTACTATATACTTGAATAAAACCCAGATCAAGGAGTCTAATTTAAAAAATTCGCATATTTTACGCACTCTAATTTTTCTAACAGCCAAAATAGGTTAAAACGTGCGAAAATTACGCGAGCAAATACAGTATGTTTTATTTAACGACACTCGCAATTGCCGAGGTTATATCAGCGTCACCGGTGTGCCGGAATTTTGTCCTGCAGGAGTTCTTTTACATGCCAGTAAATCTACTGAATGAGCCTATCGCATTTAAGCACACTTAAATGCCATCGACCTGGCCCAGGATCGAACCCGCAACCTTGGGCATAGAAGGCCAGTGCTATACCAACTGTGCCCACCAGGCTGCCTAATAATAATAATAATAATAATAATAATAATAATAATAATAATAATAATAATAATGCTTTATTTTTTCTGGGAGAGTTACAGCCATGAGCCCTTCTCCTTCACATAACAGTAGAATGTTAATACAAAAGAAATTTATAAATATACCTAAGACGAAATCGAAACAGAAAAATATGCATAAGCCAGAGGATTATCGAACTTACATACTTACTTAAACTAGATGACAAGTTAAATTATATGATTACTTTATAAACTAGTTACATTTTACATCTTGATTACAGAACTTTTAATACTGTATCACTTCGGAATATGTATGATAAGAACTTTCTTGTGTTAAATATTAACGTACCTTGTGAACATGTTTCGACCTATTTTCGGTCATCTTCGGAACTGGTCGTTGTTGGTCTTGGTGCCTCTTACAAATACAACCACACAGGCATATACAAACTCAAATGTAACGCCTGCAACAACTTCTACATAGGACAGACAGGCAGATCATTTCAAACACGTTACAAAGAGCACATCACAGCCATAACAAAATTACAAAACACCTCCACATATGCAGAACACATCACAAATGCCAACCACACTCACAGAGACATCAACACAGACATGGAAATACTGCACATCCAACCAAAAAGCCAGAAACTCAACACACTAGAACAATATGAAATATACAGACACACGAAAACACACCCCAACGATATTCTCAACACACAACTCAATTTCAAAACACACACACTCTTTGACTCTACACTACGAACGCACCCACATAGGAAACAAGAGGTGCCAACAGCAACAACGACCAGTTCCGAAGATGACCGAAAATAGGTCGAAACATGTTAACAAGGTACGTTAAAATTTAACACAAGAAAGTTCTTATCATACATATTCTGTAGTTACATTTATTGTAATATATACCCTGGACACTGTGCGTTCTAAAATAAGATGTTTCAGTTTGGACTTGAAAGCGTTCAAGGTCAGGCAGACCCTAACATCTGTAATGATTTCCAAGAACGGATAGTGTTTATTGTAAAAGACGAAGAATATGCAGACGTTCTGTGGAGAGGGATTGACAATAGAGTGTCGTGTTGTGACCGGGTATACAGATTATGATGTGTGGATAGATTATGAAATCGTGATGCAAGGTATTCAGGGGTTGATGTGTGCAAAATCTGATAGAGAAGAGGAAGGCAATGCAAACTGCGTCTGTCAGCCAGCCGGAGCCAAGACAATTACTTGAAAGACGGTGCGATATGATCATAGAGACAGATATTACATATAAGCCAAACACAGGCATTATGGACATGCTGTAATTTTTGGGTCAGGTCATAGCTGAGATCAATGGAAAGACACCAACTTTGCTTTGCACTGTAAAATTCATGTATACAGTACAGAATCGTAACAGAGACCAAATTGTCCTTTTGTTGTTTTCTGTCATCCCTTCAACCCCATGCAACCAGCTGATGTGGCAAGGTGATTGTCTGATTGTCGCAATTTTGTGGAGCAGTAATGGAATGATAAGTTACATCGTGTTCCCAAATCCTCGAGTTGTCGGTATACAGTACTTTGTACTCCACTGTGTTGAGTGTCATCTCGCGGCATTGTGTTTGTTTTGCTTCATCCAGATCAGTAATATTATCGATAGTGTTCTCATTCATTATTATTTTTCATATTATTATTCGTCTCATGAGGGGTTTCGAGCATCTTCAACTTTTGTGATGAACGAGATGAGATTGGTAGCAGTGAAGAAGAGGAAGACTACAAACCAATGCCAAACTTTGCCAAAGATTATGCTGCGTTGCAGAAAGAGAAAACTTTTTTCTACACGCACAACATTGATGGAAGGGCCACAGGTACGGTTTTCAAAGTGGTAAGGATGTTGTTTTCTTTTAAATGCAAAGTCCCAACGAAACAGACGAATATCAGGAACTGTATTTCGAAAGAAAAAGCTGAAAATCGAAATAGATCGATTCTGTATTAATATATTTTTTAAGTGTTTTATGAGGCCATTTCTTTATTACTATTTTCGAGAATTTCCTTTAAAATGATAGAGGTTTTACTGTAATCTCTACAGTCCTTGCATAATGACTTAAAACAAGGACTTAAGTTTGCTCTTTTTCTCATTTATGTATTTTTAAATTAATACATAAAGATGGTGAGTTACTGGAATGGCCATGATAACTAAAAAATATTTATGGATTTTCAGTATTCGTTATAATTAATCATGTTTTATTGCATTTTAATCTATTTAAAATTATAGATTTCTATACTTTGCGATATAAAAATGTGTGTTTGTAATTTAAATGCGAATGTATAAGTAATTTAGATTGTAAATAGATCACATTGCTCATTATGTCGTCTTGGACTTGACTGTTAACAACTTCACTGTTAATAAACTTAAAGTCCAAGAATTTGATCAACCACTGTTAAGATATATTTAGGCTCTAAGAAACAGTTGAATGATTGTTCAGTAAGTATAATTTAATTTGACAGACAGAAGAACAGCAATTATGAAAAATAACATAGAAATCTGTTCCACGCCCTCATTTCATTATGTCTGATTTATAGAATGAGTTTTCCAAATTCGTTAATTATTTTCTCTACTAATGGCTACAATTATTTCAATTTGAATGTATTTCTTTCAGATAATTTTAATAACTAATGAGTTAAAGCTTTCATTTTTATTTAGGCCATCTAGACTACTATACATTTTAAAAATTAATAAATACAATTATATTTTTTAACTCCATGTTGTATTTAAGTATGATCTAAATTAAAGAAACTATCTCGTTAAAATACAACCCAGTTACAGTAGAACTCCTTTTTTAACTAATCTCTTGGGATTACCTTTTGTTCCTTAAATAGCAGTTTTCCTTAAAAGGGGATTTGCATAATATGGGAAGGAAAGGCTAAAATAAGTGGTACCAACATGTGTTATATACCAAACTTTATTATAACCATTTAATTAGACCTACAATTATTATTTATAATACACTTCATTATAATATTTTCTAACTCTTCAAATGGTGTGACACAAATATTTTTTCTGTGTGGTTGAACCCAAACATGCCATATTGAATAAATACCATCTGGAAAATTGTAAAGGACTGACAGGCAATGGTCTGACTTCATTATATTGGGAAGCTAGGGGGAAAATGATGCAGATCAAGTAATCCCCAGTGTCATTGGAGAACAACAACAACATATTTTATGGGCAGAGCAATGGTCGTGAAAGCCTTCTTGCAGGCTGTTGTGAAGCATAAAAATGACATTGTAGATAAAAATAGAGCCAAATATACAGGATGGGTCAAAAGTAATTACCAGTACTTATTGTTTTCCAAATAGTTTTGTTCCTGCACTGACACATTGCTAATGACGATCTTCGAATAGAACACTTAAACTTTTCCACACAGTATCTGATCCTAATGTTTCTTCAAAAGGTTTTTCAGTGGCTGCTTTCAAGTCCTCAACTGTTACAGAAATCAGTAGTGACTTTTGGAGCAGTTGTATTATGTTCTCCATTCTAATATGTTGTTGTTGTTTTCTAATGCCAGGCGTTTGACAATAAAGTCATTTGACCTCTTGCACTCCAATATTTTTCAAAGATATTGTATTGTATTGTATTTATTAACATTCCATGGTATTCATACATTGCTTTACAGCTAGAATATGGAACAAGTCAAAAAACTTAATACTATTATAAAATCTTAAATACTATTATAAAATCATGGCTAGCCAGCCACTGAAGCACAGATTTTGAGATGTTCCGAATCCATTTCTTGGTTTGAGTTGCACAATGGGGAGTTAGGGGACTGATATATTCCAATTCTATGTAGGTGTTTGGCCAAACAATCATGGCCTGTTGCCAATCTAAATGCAGCTACAGACGATTTTCGTGGTAAATCGGGAATTAACTGTGGATTCTGTACCATTAAAGTAGTCCCCGCCCGGAGATCCAAATTGGGGGACTATTTTACCTCTGGATAATTTTACCTTACTGGTACTCATTTCATATTGGAGTGAAAATGGCAAGTTGTAGCCGATTTAAGTGAACACCATATTTTAACGTTTTGGTGGCTACTTCGTCCACACACAACCCCCAGAATGTCTGGAGGACCACACCTGCTGTTGGTCGACGGGTCCATTGGACCTAGCTGGGAGATCTTGTTGATCACCAGCTTTCCCTCCTTAAGCCACTGGAGGACGATTTTAGTGCCATAGCAGGTCAGCACTAGGAACAGAAAAGTAGAAAGAGGAGGAAGGAAAGTGAAATGAACCCCTAGGCCTCGAATGCTCTAATGCCGTCAGGGTCGAAGAAAGTAAGAGCTCAGTCAGAGGACTGGATAGGAAAGGGTAAAGAGGGAATTAGGTATTGAATAGAGGAAAATTATACCAAATTCAGTCATTAACTCATCAAGCTGACCAGTGCTAATGGATGAGTAGCCCCTCCCTTTAGTTCAGCTCGTAAAATTATGCTTACTAACAGCTGCACCATGGGAAGGTAGGGATGGGACGTTGGGTATTTGTCCAGGTTGGTTCCTTAAAGCCTTCAATGGGAAGGATTAATGGCTCTCCTCCCTGTATTCGACAGATACCCTTTTGCAGCCCTCCATTCTAATATTGTCATAAACTTTTCACGATTTTCTTCTTGGTGATAATTATGTCATTTCTTTTAATATTATTTTATGTGGAAACAATCTGTCTTCTCTTTTTGACAGGTCAGATGAGTGTGGCACCCTCACTGTCCCTGGGCGACGAGAGTGCCTTGCTGGATGTTGATACCGACCTGCAGGCCATAGAGAAGTGGGTGGGGGAGGCCAGTGCATTTGAAGATGACAGCCGCAGCTCTGTCCCAGATGACGACACTCGCTACGAGGAGCTTGCTGAGGAATATTCTCGTATCCACATTCCAGAGATGCCGGGTGCGTACATATCAGCATCTGTTGCTCCTGATTATGACCAATGGTGGGGTGGGAGTGTATTACCTTCAGAAGTTCTTACATCCCAGTGGACCATCTCCGTCTTGTGCCTACCCCACAAGCTCAGACATCAAACCAGTTGCGAAATTTGAGGAAGGCAAGACTGACTGAGAAGAAGTTGTATTTTATGTATAAAAAATATAGGATCTGTCACTTATCTCATTACTATTATATACTTGTACAGCAAATTCACTGAAAATCCTCTCCCTTCGTAAACCGATCAATTATAGTCCTGTCGTTCTAATTTCTGGCAGCCAATCACGTTGCAGGTCGGCTACATTTAAACATTGCGTCTTGTGATTCGCTGATGAAGATATTATGCATTTCCTAAGGCTCGATAAATACGTAATATAATCGCCCGCCATTTTGGCTCTTTCGTTGGCGTTCACAGTAAGCACACAGTCTACTATATACAGTCACGAAGCTTGAGTTTTGAGGGTGCTAGAAAAAATAGACTGTGACGGTACTATTTTGCATTGCCTGTAATGAGGCGATATTAGCGATCCTAATGGTGAGCAACTATCTAATGTTTGCATATTTACTACGTATTGAGCTTCGCGACTGTATATACTAGACTGTGGTAAGAACACGAGGACGTTATTTGCCGCACAAAGTTTTGCTGAATTACAGTGCGTTTGATTTATTATCATAGGAGCTACGACATGATAATGTTTAACGGTGTGGCAAATAGATTCCTCGACTGGTAGCTCGGCAACGAAAGAACAAAAATGGCGAACGATACTACCTACATAGACTTTATAGAGCCTTCACTTCCTAAGACGTAAGCAAGGAGGAGGAGTCGCGACTATAGGTCACAACTATTACTAGAAGAAACTACAGACAAAACTATCAATTTATTTATTTCTAAACTATCAATATTGTCCAGTATAAGTAAGTATATCTCGTAACACAAAAGAAAAAACTAACAGAAACATCCGCAAACAAGAAAAAAAAAATCTGCCAACATAAAACAAAACTTTTACGCAGAGAGAGAAATCTAACACCACATGACGCGATTTTTTAAAGCCAACAAAGAAGAAACAGGGCGAAAGTGAGAGAGAGCCTACCAGTACAGTCGAATGTAGCCGAAAGCAGCCGAGACTAGTGGTACACTTGTCAGCAGTGAGTAGGATTTCTCCAAATTCGTCTCCTTTCGCGGGTTCAAGTTAGATTCAAACACTCCACTAACCAGCTATCTTATTGGCTGAACTGCTGTTGTCATGGTTACCAAGGAGGAGAGTCATATTGTTCTCTGTGCTCTCCTGCTCTGTCATAGACACTGCAGTCTGCCTGATGTTGATTGTACAGGTTACAATGCCACCTGTTTTTTTTTTTCGGTACGAATTATTTGTACTGTCAATACAAAGCGGGTATTACTAACAGAATGATGTCGGCTTCTTACTCGTTTTGAATAGTAAAATTAATACAGGGTGTATCTAAATTGGTGTCAAATATTTCGGAGATGTGTTCGTAACACAAAAACATTACAAAAGGTTCATATGAACATTGGTCTCAAAATAATTTATTTCAGAGTTACAAGACAAAATTTAATGTTACAAAAATTGCTCGAAGTGGCTTCCTCCTGATTCGATGTGTCCCCTAAACCTGCGTTACATGCACTGGCGTACTCTGTTGAAAATTCCTGGAGTGTTTCGTATTTCGTGAAATCCATTTGGATACGCTCTCAGAATATCAACATTAAGTACAGGAGTCGCATAAACCAGGGACTTTAAATGTCCCCAGACGAAGAAATCCATTGGATTCAAATCAGGCGATCGAGCAGGCCATGCAATGAATCCCCTTCGACCAATCCATCTTTGGGGAAATTGATCATTAAAAAAATTACGAACTATCAGACTGAAATGAGCTGGAGCAGCATCGTGTTAAAACACATTCGTTGGATGACGCCCAGAAGCACATCATCAATTAAATGATGCAAATCATTTCGTTCTGTTCACTCACAGAACACATTTTCTTCTGATTTCTTCGCTCTATAAAATACAAACAAACAAAAAACCATCAAACAATCGGCGGTCAATGAAGGGACAAATCCTTTAATAACTCCCTAACGAATGGTTTTCAGACCCATGTTCTTATTAACTTTTTTAATTGTTTTGATGTTAAGAACACGTCCCCTAAATATTTGACACCAATTTAGATACACCCTGTATAAGAGGGAAAAGCCCGTCATTTGCTATAACTTGTCTATGATGTTAATTCAGCTGGAATTAATACTTTCATATGTGTTCTGGTAAAATATTAGGGAAGGCACGACCTCCCTTGCTTCCCTGAAAATTCATCGCTACATCAAATAAATTCTCATTAGAAGTAAAACCACTTTCACGAGACCCTAGCTGTAGCTCAAATTAGTAGAAAGATTCTGAACAAAATCGATTCAGTTGGGTCCCAATAAATTCCGTGATGTTTGTAGTGGGGAAAGTGGCTTCAGTGCAGCTTCTCTTTCAAGTGACTATTTCGTGTCTGCTCCTTTGGGTATTACAGACCAGGAAGACAGCCCCACCCGCTCTGTCATCACACCGCAGCTCTCAGCACAGAGTGACGAAGAAGTGAACCAGGTGCCACTGTCACCTGCAGCTTCAGTGCCATATCAGGTGTGTGACATCGGCACATTCACGGACGCGGCTGTGCCACTGGAGTACTGTGCAAGGCACCTGGCAGCATCGTTCCTGCTGACAGGCGTCCCCGGTATCACGACACCCGACAGTTCTGTGCGTGTGAGCGTGAAGGCGCTGGCACTGAGCTGTGTGGCTAGCCTGCTGCGCCTCGCGCCTCGCACACTGCTGCTCAGCCTGGACCGCAGCGGCAATAACGGCAGCCAGGCACTCAGCGACGTGCTGCTGTTTGCGGGACATGCCGACCCCCAGCTGCGCGGCATTGCGTGCACTGTGGCCGGCAGTTTCCTGCAGGCGGCTCTTGTACAGTCAGGCGGTAACCTCGCCAAATGGAATGCAGAGGGCTGCACGTCTGTGCCTGCACTGGTGCAGCTGCTGCTCAAGGTGAGATCTGCTTTGAGACATTTCCGATTCACAGCGTCACAACTGAACCATTATCATCCCGCCAAATAGAATGAAGAAGAATATACAGTACATTATATTTGACTTCACTGTTGAGCTGTTGCTGAGGATGAGATTTACTTCCAGAGACTTTCGATTCACAGAAACTGAATTGAATCATAATCAGTGTTGAATTCAGATCTTTTCCCCTGGGAGGGAATAATAAAATAATAATAGTAAACTGCCCCCCCCCCCATTGAGGGTAGCCCTTACGGACTCAGTATATCCTCAAAAAAAATTATTATACATATGTAAACATAGATATTAAATTTTAAAGAAGGGAAACAAAGAATAGGGTGTGAAAAATTACAATTGCCATGTGATTAATTAGGATTTGGCAGGATTTTTTTAACACAATTATCACAATGTCATCCCTCAGAGATGTTGGCAGAGCAAACTGCCGTCGAAATTCTTCGAAAAAAGCTGGTATAGTCCCTCGAGCACCTATGAGCAAGCCGAATACCTTAACGTGAATTAAGGCATATTTCAGCTTGAAATAGTTTACTGTAGGCTCATAGATCGACTTCTTCTCAAGGTGGACCTCGGCTGACTGATGACATCCTACTTCAAAACGTATCGTGGGGTCCACAATGATGCCCTGTTTAGTGTCAGCATTGTACGCTAAAATATCTACTCGTCTCGACCCATTTTCAGCTAGACAGGAGATTTCTTCTTCTACTATCCAGCCCTTATTTCTTAATGCGGCAGCAATTTTGGATCTTACTAGAGAGCAATCCCTGTTCACAGAATCCCAAGACATGTGCTAAAGTTTCAATCTCCGGGCAGCCATGTCTGCACCGGGTACCGTTGAGAGATCTGCCGGGAACGGAACGAACAGCTGCTAAATTTGCTGTCATTTCCAGGCTAGATATATATACAAGGGGCAATCAGTTTCTAGACTGCCCTGAATGTAGGCAACACACAGGACATAGGAAATTGAGAAGTTATCTAGAACCAGAAAAACGCCTGAAATCTATACTAAATGCATTACTTGAAAGGCAGAGAAGAAGACTAGTCATAAGGTGTATATGGAGAGATTCCTGGAAAAATCGCAATAGGTCCTTCACATGTTTGCACAAAATCACATGTAGAAGCTCAGTTCTTAAAGACAATCTGACGCTGTTTGATAGACTGACTCAACAGGCATGGAAGCAATGATCTTCAGCGACACATGCATGTATGTTTAATGGTACAATAAATACAAGTGCAGTTCGGAAATATATTGATTGCAACTTATATATTGGGGGAAGGATGTGAGACCAACAGCAAAAGAAACAATAATTCAAATCTTACTTAACTACACAAGGGAACATAGAAAAATAGAGTTAATTAAAGAAATAAAGCTTTTATTAATGAATTTAAATACTATTATAGTCACAATCATGCCATGATATGAAGAAAAATTTCACAACCTCGAGCTTTTATTAATTTTTTTGTTTTAAATACTACTACATGTTAATATAGGCATTAACTTAAAAATATTAGTATTATTATGTAAAACACGGGGAATATGAATTAACCTTCTGTGTAAATTGTCACATAAATTAGGTTTTAAATGTAATTTTTACATAAACTGCCTAAATTTAGTACAAGATTAGTAATTTCTCACTGATTAAATTAGAAGTTTAGCTTTTCTAAAGTTTTTAAAGGACACTGATGTCATTACCCCACCTGTTTTTCTGAAGTGCTTCAAAGTCACTTTTAAATGCATTTATTGCAGTTTACAAAATGCACCACTCCAAGTACTATCAAAATACAACTAATCATATACATTTATTTTTAATTAGTTATTTAATGACACTGTATCAGCTACGAGATTATTTAGCGTCAATGGGATTTGTAATAGCGAGGTGATATTTGGCGAGATGAGGCCGAAGATTCGCCGTAGATTACCTGACATTTACCTTACGGTTGGGAAAAACCTCGGAAAAAACCGAACCAGGTATTCAGCCCAAGCGGGAATCGAACCTGCGCCCGAGCGCAATTCCAGATCAGTAGGCAAGTAAGTGCCTTAGTCAACTGAACTACGCTGGTGGCACCAATCATATTTAATTTCCCATCGTCTTTTTTATATTTAATTACATGTCCAACCGTTTTATTCATTGTCTTACCACTAACAGCACTAGATAAAGGTAACACAGTTGGAATTACCAATTCACAGATTTCACTTTCACAAGTCGGTTGAGAATTTTCTTCATTAAATGCAAAGGATTCTCTGATTGAGGTTCTGGCTGACAATACTGCTATTATCAGGCAGTAGGCTATATCTCACTTGACGATATGTGTCAGAGGAAGAACAATTGTTTGTATGCATCTGAAGTCTGACTAGTGTAATATGTAGCTAGTCGGCGATGTATGCAATGGAGGGGGAAAGGAACTGGCCACCCTACCCCATTATCTCCTGGCCTAGTTGCCTCATAAGTGGTCCTTCTTGGTATCACTTGCGAGGTTCAGACCTGTCTTCGGACAGTTGACTAAACAACAACAAATGCAACAGCTGCACTTTCCATTGACTCCTCAATACGTCTTATTTTTAAGAAAAGTAAACAATGTCTGTTGTTTTACCATCGTACACTGAAATATCTGTATTTACTGTATATTTGTAACTATTTTAGTAAACAAGCTTATTATATTTGTTAAACAACGCTAATACTGAAAACTACGTCAATAACAACACAGCACACCTGGCTTCTTAACTGAAACAAACGAGATTGAAAATACAAATGGTTTAAATTTTAATCAATCAGGATCAATCGGCAGGCTCAGGTGTGTGAATTGTGTTCCAAGTAGCTTTCTCCAAAATGCCCTATATAAAAGAGGACACCCCATCCAACCTTCCAGGAAACAATTACCTGAAAATCTACATATAACAGAATTTATTTTAGTTACTGAAAAATCATACCAGATTGAAATATTGTATTGTGTAAATTATATTTTTTAGTTTAAAATGTCTGAAAATATCCAGAGGGTGAAAAATTCCCGCCCGGGCAATCACAGTTATGTCTGTCAAATGAAATGCAAAATAATGTACATCTATTCCTTCACCTATAGCAGTGGCGGCCGGTGAGGCATTCTGGTGGTGGTGCCAAAAATGAAAAAAAGTTTTATGCAAATTACCCTAGTGAAACTGATAATCGCAGCTCACGTTTACATTATGTTAAATAAAACACATTAATTAAACCAGGTATTTTACCAGGTATACAGTTAATAATGCATCTAGTAACAGTTACAATAACATTTCCGAAACTAGTAACGAAATTTACAGATACAGATAATCAAAACTTTCACAGTATTGTTAGTCAAATACAAGTAACTTTTATAACTAGTAAAATTACTGGCAAAAACACACGAGATAAACAATGGCATAGATAATATGCAAACACGTTTGCACTTTATTTAACAGGCCGATGAATCCAAGGCAGCGGCCTGAATAACACATGTTCATGTCCTGCACAGATCTCATGTATTGTTAACAAAAGCATTAACGATAGCAACAGTGTAGCGATATTTAGTTGCCGAAAAATAAAACAAATATTACACAACATTAACAAACAGTTTTACATAATATGAAAAAATATTTATCTTTCTGAAAAGAACCATAACTATCTCTGCATTCAATATAGTTAAACGGATAATATTTTACACATTCAAATCCAAGTTATATGCATTAGTTTTGAATTGGCAACATTACATTAACATTTGGCGCGGAACTTTAACTTGTGTTTTCGTGCAAGTCTGCAGTTGATGGTTCCCTTCCTAACGTCTCCAACAACCCTGCCATCTAGCGAAATTTCTGCATTACTGTGCTCTAGCGGGCGGAATATTAACTACTGAGTCAAACTGAATTCGGCTCAAAGTCTGCCATAAGAAACGTATATAAACTAGAATCAGTAGCCTTTTGTACAGTGTTATATGGACGTAGGCAGTGCCACACAGAAGTGGCTCCAAAGTTCGGAAAAACGCTGCAAGAGTGCGTCCCGATCTGTGCGCGCGCCCGTTCAGATGAAATACGAATAAAAGTGTAGAAATATTACAACTGCTTTTTAGGATATTATTTTTTGTTTAGTTCATTGGCGGTGCGACTATCCCAAAAGCCGCCCCTGACGTATAGTGAAGTTTGCTTCCAGCTAAGAACTGAGTTATACTCGTAGTAGTCTCCACCACATGAAATGTAGTAGGATGTACCTACTGTACGTCTGTGCCTTATGCTGCTTAAGAAGAGGTTTGCTTCTAGACATTTACGAGCCACACATACTGAGAATTAAAAAATAAGAATTAAATCATAGGGTATCATTTGCAGGGTCTGCAAGATGAGTCATCTGTGTGCTGCCGCCAGGCCCTCTCTGCTGTGGGACTATGTCTGCCAGAGCTGCTTGAGAGCTTGGAGAGTCGTGCTACCTTACCCATCTTGAAGGCTCTGCCCCTCGTCGTCAATAACTCATATTGGCTTGTTAAGGTAAGCACATTAAAAATCATTGCCATACTGTGTGCAATCAACTATTATCTTATTCCTTCAGTTTGAAATGAGTTGCACACAAAATAAAATTTTTGGTTCATGTAGCAGAATGGGAAACATGCATGGATTTTATTTTCCGTTTAAAATTGTTTCCTTTTTTTTAGTGGGGAATAATATACAGGGCTTTCATTTCAAAACTTCCCAATCTAAATAACTAATTATTTAAATTTAATTCAGTTTAAACAAAAACACGTCAATTTAGATATTGAGGGGGAAGTCAGAACCAGGCTTAATTGCATTTCAGATTTCACCCCCCTCCCAGCCTCCCCCCACTTTGAAATTTTAAATTGTACCCCTGTATTTTTATACTTAAATATGAAAGCGCATTCAATTGTTTATACACCTCATTCATTTGTTTTCACATCTTTTATTTTCTGTCATCGCCTGGTAACCTGTATTTTTATTATTATCAGTTGATTGTAGGATGAAAACACAGCTTATTTTGTGTTATTTCCTCAATTTAATCAGTAAAGATTATTTATATTCTCTCTTGAAGGGTATGCACCATTTTAAAATAATGTTTAATACACAAACACAACTATTACATGAAATGCTCAATAAGTTTTTGTAGCTTTATTCTCTTCAGCTCTAATCAACAGTAACAACAATCCAGATTGCCAGGCGACGATAGAAAACAAAAGATGCGAAAACAAATGATTCAGATGTATAAAAAATTGAATGCTCTTAGGGGTGCCATTTGAAATTTCAAAGTGAGGGTGGCTGGGGGCGGGGGTGAAATCTAAAGTGCAATTAAGCCTGGTTTCAGACTTCCCCCTCAATGTCTAAATTGACGTGTTTTCTGTTTAAATTGAATTCAATTTAAATAATTAGTTATTTAGACTGGGAAGTTTTGAAATGAAAGCCCTGTATAATACCATACCTTCCTTTGGTAATGCTAGTGTAAAGATATACCAAAAGCTTAGAAGACGTCAAGGTCCTCTATCCCATAATGTACGAGAAAATTCCGATGACAGCAATTGAGTTTGATGATTTTCAAGTGCTGGGAAAGGCAGGTAAATTTTTTGTTTAGTGACGTTATCAGCATTGGTCTGTCACATGCTACTATAATGGTCGATATACAAATGAAGTCACATTACGAAAACTGTGTATTTATTTCATTATTATTTATTCTCCTTTACTATTTTTACTGCTTATTTCATTAATACATCCCACCCCCCACCAGGTTGTCATTTAACATTTCTGCTCTCTCCTGGCAATGACTTGTTTGTAACCCATTTCTGGAAGGCGGAGTTACGCTGCCCCGATAATATTATGATAGAATTTTTTTTTTTTTTTATGAAGTGTTAGGAGATATCTTAAACCTAAGTCTAACCTAATTTCCAGACTATGGACGAACACAGGAACATTCCCCTTAAAGGAAAATTTCCTGTGTTCTAACTGGGAATCGAACCTGGGACCTCATGAACTGTAGTCAGAAGCTCTGACCACTAGCCCATGGAGCTGGTCATTTCGTATAATATTGTACTTATGTTTTATATTCCTTCATTCTCTTTTTCACTAGAAACCACCATAATTATATCCATCTCCATTATGATGCACCTCTCATTTCAAACATAATTTACATTTTCCAACAATTCTGTTTTTAAAAAAATAAATCGCTATAAAATTCTTAAATATTTAATTCCATCTCCACAAAAAATTCATTCACAAATTCAACAATTTTCACTGCCAAAATCGCCAAAACTAGCTGTGCACTAGTTTCTCCAAAGGGGATATTTACTCACGTCATATAAATTGGATTTGTTAGTGTTGCTACTATGTCTGTCAGGTGAAACTGGTGGAGGTGGTGAGTCAGCTGTCTTACGTCACCATATACCACCTTACGGGCAACGCTGATTTCCAAGAGAAGGTAGTACATTCCATCGTGCTGGTGCTGCTGAAGGACGAAGATGCTCGTGTGCGGCACGCCTCAGCCAAGGCAATCGTCAGGTATAGTGCTGAACCCAACCAGAAGCAACATTTTTGGAGAGAACTGTACAGTCACTACATTTTAGAGGTCGTGTCACAGAAGCACATTTTCTAACTTGTAACAATGCTTTAACATCAGATATGGGGGAATTGACAAAATTCAAACAGTGAACAGAATTTTAAAAACATAATTTGACAAACTAAATTAATTGGTGTGACATCACATTTGATATATTCCAATAGCTGTTTCCAAGTAATACGCAATAGCTCTTTTGTAGAAATGCTGAAAAATCACACACAAATAAATATTGTATGTGCAAAAACACATCGCCCTCGTCATCTGATAAGTTGTTTATACATGGTGCCCAAGGATGTTAAGAGGTGGAGGAAATGATCATCAGTTTGCAGAAGAAATATTAATGATCTATCTGAGAAATAAACAGTATACTGCTGTGAAAACCAATCAAGTACAACAACATGATGAAAGGATTTCGAAGTGGGATAATTCTGTTTGCTGTCACGTTACTATTCTTCCCAAATCCTTCGTCAATTGTAACTTTAGTTTCGTCCATAAAAAATAGACAATCACCCCGCAGTCAACAATGCTATAATTAGAAAGTGAGCATAGCCTGAATCACGGCTAACTGGATGACTGTGCCTGCATACAATATAAGGTTTGTTTCTGCAACAGTTTACAACGTTGCAAAATAGACTTCTATGTGCTGCAATGTCATAATCTTTCTCATATGTTTAACAGAAAGAACAAAATAAGTAACAAAATATATTATTAGTAATAAATGGTTATTTTGATTGAGCTACATAACTTTCACTCTAATTAAGTATCATAGAATCTATTTAAAAAATGTAATAATCTAGTGCATGTGTTAACAAATCAAATTATCCAGAGATGTATAAAAAGCGAACAGACTGACTTACATAGGAACTCTCTCTCACTTCAAATAATATAATACAATATAATATATAACATAATATAATATAATATGAAGATTATGGAGAGAAAACGGGGAATGTCCGTTTTTAGTGATTTTTATAGTGTACGCGCATTCCATTGATGGCAACTGGAACTACAGAACTGTCCAGTCACAAAGAGTTTCAGGATGGAAATGTCTGCATAAGGTAATGTTAAACATTTGGTGCACCAGGTTAAAAACCTGGAATGTCGAAGTATTAAAACTTGATTTTCATGGTAATGTGACATTTCCGGGTTTTTCTCCTTACCTTTCATATAATAATTGAATTTTATTTATTTATTCATTCATTCATTCATTTATTTACACTATTGGCAGGCACTTGATTGTTCGTAATTCGCCCAGATTAAGTAAGTTGTGTAGACAAATTTACCAACAGAATCGCTACCATGGGCTTGCCTAACACGAATCATAAATTGGGGGTATGGCAAGGATCGAACCTGGATCCACAGATTTGCGAGTCAAGCACTGTAGCCACTGGAACACCATGGTGGCTTAAATTTAGAATGTAGAATATTAATTTCATATCTTAATTTTATATTTACATTTTAAACTTTTATTTTAAGTATATATTATTTTAATGTACCGAAGTACATATGATATTTCCATGCAGATATTCTGGGTCATCATACAATGAAAGAGTAATGGAACGGAGAAAAATTCTCTCCGGCACCGGGATTTGAACGAGTGCACCTCAGCACATGTGTGGACTTCGGTCCTGCGTTCATAGACATCTATGACGTAGTGCAGAGGGCGGCCACTAGAGGGAACCCAAGAGTTGGAGCTTAATCTGAGACGATTCTAACCGGCGTCGGAGTTGTATCCGGTGTGGCTTAGTGAATAAAGCATCAGCACGTAGAGCTGAAAACCCGGGTTCAAATCCCGGCGCCGGAGAGAATTTTTCTCCGTTCCATTACTCTTTCATCATATGATGACGCAGAATATCTGCATGGAAATATCATATGCACTTCGGTACATTAAAATAGTATATATGATATGTGTAAATCACTTCGTGATTTAAGACGGCACTTATTCCGTCGGATCCCGGCCAACTAGTCACTCATATCGAGTGCACCTCAGCACATGTGTGGACTTCGGTCCTGCGTTCATAGACATCTATGACGTAGTGCAGAGGGCGGCCACTAGAGGGAACCCAAGAGTTGGAGCTTAATCTGAGACGATTCTAACCGGCGTCGGAGTTGTATCCGGTGTGGCTTAGTGGATAAAGCATCAGCACGTAGAGCTGAAAACCCGGGTTCAAATCCCGGCGCCGGAGAGAATTTTTCTCCGTTCCATTACTCTTTCATCGTTTTATTTTAAGGTTTAACTTTCAACTTTAACAGTAACCTTTAAACTTTAACATTGACAATGAACTTTAAGTTACAATTTTGACGGTAAACTTTAACCTAATTTAACCTTGACAATAAATTTTAATTTAACTTAACTTCGACAATAAACTTTAACTTCATTTAACTTTCATGGTAGACTTTAACTTAGTTTAACTTCGACTGTAGACTTTAACTTAGTTTAACTTTGACTGTAGACTTTAACTTAGTTTAACTTCGACTGTAGACTTTAACTTAGTTTAACTTCGCGGTAAACTTTAACTTTGACGAAAAACTTTAACTTAACTTTGATGGTAACCTTCAACTCAAAATTCAATTTATGACTCTCTGTTATTTTTTTCAGGGTTGTGCCAAAGCTGTTCTTTGCGTTGGACCACCCACAGCTGGATGCTGCGATGGTGAAGGGTGCCTCTTACAGCGAGCAGTTTTTATCCCAGATGCTGGCGACAGCAAGCACCTCACCCTCGCTTATGCAGCGCTCCAATATCAACAACTTGCCGAGTCCGTTTGGCATGGGCATGTCTCAGTACAGCCAGAGCATCGACGCTGCCCTTTCCAGGGTGCACCATCTTCTGTCCCAGTCACTGCTCATGTCCGCAAGCAAGTACCTCACAGTGAGTGCCATCTTGTAACTGTATGTAGGATTAAAATTACATTCAGAAATGCAATTACAAAGAAAAAGTGTTGGTGTTGTTGTTGCTGCTGCAGTTGCAGTGAAACCTGTATTAAACGACCACTAATAGTTCCATGTACAATTGGTCTTTGAAAGGGGTGGTCACGTAATAGAAGGGAGGCTTGTTTTTATGAATAGAGCTGGGATGTGGTGCCATATTGATCGCTGCTGAAAGAAATGAGGAGGAGAAAGATACTGGTTGTACCAAATCTAAGGTACCAAATGTGGCATTTAGAAATGACTTACACTTTTTCCTGTGGGACAAGATTAATTAAACAGAAGTAGTACTCAGCAGTGCACTGCACAGACTAGGGCTAGGGACGGAGCGGTTCGGTTCGGAGCAGGTACTGTGACGTCATTACTCGATCTGAATACAGTACCGAGTACAAACTTGTGGCGGAAGATTTAAAATTTGAATAGATTGAGTCGATTTTAGAACGTACTTTGAAAGTGAAACCAAGCATGTTTTAAAAGCATTGTAGTAAAGCAGCTTCACTTTGCCAATTGACGACAAAAAAAATAAATCTTCATTGCAAAATGACGGTTGCAGATTTTATTTGCGTGATTACAGGTATTTGCGTAGTTATTTTATATGAAAGGCCTATTTAACCTTCAGTGTTGTTATATATATTACAGATAAAAGAAAATCGATAAAATAATATTTATAATACTAATGGCTAATAAATTAACATATGAGGTAAACGTTAAACGCTGCAGCTAAGTAAAAAAGGAAGATAGAAAGAAATGGCTCCATGAAGCGCTGCCTAAAACACTTAAAAATAACACACAGAATTATCTACTATTACGGAAAGTGGACAAAATAATCAATAAAACGTGGAACCTTGAACTGAAGAACATTTATTTTATAACATTACTAGCCTTCCATAGAACCATGTTATCTTTGGTGAAGAGTAATATTATTGATAAATTAAAGTACCGTAATTAGGTAACATAAATCATAGAAATAAATACAAATAAAATGATGACTGATGAGGTAACATAAATCCAGTAAACACAAATAGAAAAATATAATGCACTTCCTTTTTTTAAACGTATTTCAATATTAATCAAACACTGTAATATAATAATAATAATAATAATAATAATAATAATAATAATAATGTTAATAATGATAATAATAATAACAATAATTGAAAATTATGGTTCATTTAACGACGCTCACAACTGCAGAGGTTATGTCAGTGTCGCCGGTGTGCCGGAATTTTTGTTCCGCAGGAGTTTTTTTATATGCCAGTAAATCTACTGACATGAGCCTGTCACATTTAAACACACTTAAGTGCCATCGACCTCGGCCGGGATCGAACGTGCAACCTCGAGCATAGAAGGCCAGCGCTATACCAACTGCGCTACCAAGGGCGACTAATAATATTATTATTATTATTATTATTATTATTATTATTATTATTATTATTATTATTATAAATACAGTAATATGTAGGCCTACAGACTATCAGTGTTCATTAGGCCCACTTGACAGGTCATATATAGGATGAATTCCTCTTCAATACTAGAGTTTCAGCCCGCCTTGGGGATAAGGATGATCTCCTGTTGGAAATAATTTGTCCTGCAGCAGAAAATATTTAAATACAATAAATAGTGCCTACATCGTTTCTGCTAGATCTAAATGAAACATGTGAACTCTGTTTGAACGTTTGAACTGACCGGTAACAGCTACGGTTAACCGAGTAACTTCGGTGCTCCGCTGCCAAGCACATAAACCGATAGAACCGAGCGACTCAACAGTTCTACTCGCTCCGTCCCCAGCTCTAGCACAGACCAGCAACGTGTAACAGAAACTCCTGTCCAGGTTTAGATACATGAAATTTAGATAATCCTCTCCTCCAGTAGTGAGTGGAATAATTTAAGAGATCTGTGTGCTGGTGTTGTTTACAGTTCGGGTGCTGTGAGTCCCTGGCACTGTTGTCTGCCCAGTACCTCACCACCGTGTACCCACGTGCATGGGGCTGCACACGGTGCGTCACCAGGTAAGACAGTGCGTAGCCTCCGCTTGCATGCCGAGCCCATGTATGAGCTGAGCTCACCAGTCCCATTCTGTTGCAGTCAGCAGGACCAGGATGGAGCACCAAGCCCGGCTGCTGGCCTCTTGTCCACCGCACTTGCCCTGCTCACTGGCTCGCCCATCTCGCTGGATCTCAGCTGCCAGCAGTGGCTTATGCAACTGGCTGGCAATGTGTTCGCAGGTGCGTAGTACAGTTTATCTGTTTCAGTCATGCAAGGCACAATATAAACAGAAAGTGTGGACTTTGTGTTGTCGGCAAACTGCTGGATACATTAAGAAGATAGATTGAAAGGACAAAACTAAAATTCTTTCAATATTTTATTATAATTAGGGCTAGGATTTTGATGAAATTGCATCTTTTTTCTAGTAAGCCAGAAACATTGCTGCTTTATATATATTATTTAATGTACTGAAGTACATATGATATTTCCATGCAGATATTCTGCGTCATCATACGATGAAAGAGTAATGGAACGGAGAAAAATAGTATGATGACGCAGAATATCTGCATGGAAATATCATATGTACTTCAGTACATTAAAATAATATATATGATATGCGTAAATCACTTCGTGATTTAAGACGGCGCTTATTCCGTCGGATCCCGGCCAACTAGTCACTCATTACGAGTGCACCTCAGCACATGTGTGGACTGCGGTCCTAGGTTCATAGATATCTATGACGTAGTGCAGAGGGCGGCCACTAGAAGGAACCCAAGAGTTGGAACTTAAAACTGAGACGATTCTTCCGACGCCAGGGTGGAATCCGGTGTGGCTTAGTGGATAAAGCGTCAGCACGTAGAGCTGAAAACCCGGGTTCAAATCCCAGCGCCGGAGAGAATTTTTCTCCGTTCCATTACTCTTTCATCGTATTGCTGCTTTAGTATTTATATGTTATGTGATAAACTGAATGTTTTAAAACACATTTGTTAGGGCATTATTTTTTTTTTGTATTTTTTACCTCTTACAATTCATAAGAGCATTTTTTGTTTTATTCGGTCATTTTTGGGGTATTTTTATTTAATTTTGGCCATAAATCCCCATTATTAATGTAAAATATTATTTATTTCCTTTGATATTTTCTCTACATATTTTTTTCAATTATTACCCATTATTTTGTATATTATTTTAATCGTTTTTCTACACAAATATTGTATTCAAACGTAGTACACCCCCACGTAAGGCATCAGTCCAACCAACCCTTTAATATAGACTCCTCTGTACCTGCTGTTTCCGGATAAGAGTGGCCTTGCGGTAGACTACATGGAACTACATAGGTAAAATAATCAATTAAAGTGTTGTTGTTGTTTTCTAATGCCAGGCGTTTGACAATAAAGTCATTTGACCTCTTGCACTCCAATATTTTTCAAAGATATTATCATGGTCAGCCAATGAAGCACAGATTTTGAGGTGTTCCGAATCCATTTCTTGGTTTGAGTTGCACAATGGGCAGTTAGGGGACTGATATATTCCAAATTAATTAAAGTGTTCTACTTAGGAAAATTATGTAAAATTAAATAGACTTGAATGTTGGTACTAGAATTTAATTTAATTACTAGTCTAAATATTAGTATTTCTACTAAGCCAATTATGTAAGATCAATTTTTAAGGGCATTTTTTTAAAGATTTTTAGTTCATAAATGCATTGTTTTTAGGACATTTTTTCATGATTTATAGGTCATGAAAATCCTAGCCCTAATCATAATACACTGCTCTCTTAAATTGACTGAGCATATTTGGAATTAAATCAGTGGCTTTCCCAAAACGTGCTATGAAATGTTACATATGAAACCATTTTTATCCCGGAAAGGAAACAAAACTAGCAAAATTGTATTAAAATTTTTAGTTTGAAATATCTCTAAGAATAATCTCCTGAAATTAATGACATTACTTACGATTCACTCTGTATAAAGACCAGTGGCGGCTGGTGGTTTGAAAATATGGTGGTGCACAATGGATATCGAAGAGGAGTTAAACATATTTTACTTTAAAGTTTAAAACCGTGTATACCTGAGGGCGTATACATATAAAGCTAATTTATATGCAATTAATAAGTAAAATTACTAAATACAAGCATACCTATTTATACAGAAAGTCCAAAAGTGGAAGGGGTCATTGGCGGAGCTCTCTATATTGCGATTTACCCTCATGAAAAACATTTCAGCACAAAATCGCCATCAGAATGCTACCAAGTACCAAGTGCAACGTTTTCGTTCATAATATTCAAATGCAGCTTTCGTAGGCTGTCGGGAGATAGCAGCACTTATTGTCAGAACGACAACTCTTAGAACTTTAAAGCAAAATACAAGCTTCTTTATGTATTGTGCCGTTTGTGTGCATGTAGATTGAGAAAGTAATATGCGAAATATGCGACTGTTCGTTGCACAAGCGGAATGAATAAATTTTTTATGCTTATTACTAAGGACAAATGTCTAGTTGAAACAGATACTTTCCAGTGAATTTAGTTTCTTCTACACTGACGTTGGTGTCCATGTCAGGGAGTGCGACAAACCGTTCTCAATGAGGAAAGCAGTAGACCACGCCTCTAACCCCCTGTCCCCGCATTAGCCGAACTACCTTCCCTAGGTTTTCAACATCTTTGCAAACCAAGAGGCTCGGAGGCTCCTACAGACGTACATAACAAGACGCCAGCTGCAGATAGTCATGAATGAAAATTGTAAAATTAAATTAAATTTTTAATAGTACCAAAGCCGGGAGATTAGCAACATTACTGGAGGGTGTACAAACCTGCAACCCCCTTGAGAAGCCGCCACTGATAAAGACATATTACAGTCATTATTTTTTCTTTAAAGAAAAGAGGCCTGCAGTGTGCTAAAGATGATAAGTTTGTTAACATCTCAATAGTTTCTTTTTGTAGCAAAAAATTAATATGTCTAGTGTTCTCGTTAAATAAAATATTGCGGGCAAATCGTAAAACAGCGAACGCTAAGCACCGCCCATGACCCCTTTCCACTTTTCCCCTACAAGCTCACCACACACTCTAGCGGGAAAGAGTCGAAATAGGGGTTTAGGGTGGGATGACATCTAGTGGAGGAAAGTGGAACAAAAAGAGTGAATGTGGCATCTACGAAGCAAAAGCAGAACTTCGTCCTGTTTCCCTCTCCAGCCTCTCCTTCTCTCCTCCTTGCTTCATGTCTCTCTCTCTCTTTTTTCCCTTCTTAGCAGAGGGTAGTATTTGATCCGGTGATCTTCCCAACGAAACGCACGCACGCTTTTTGGTCACACTTTAGACATCTCAGCTACCGAGACGAGCCAGGGAAAATGAATCTATTTATGTTCAAGGGAACTGCCATAACGTATTGCAGAAATGCAATGTTTGTCATTGAATATGTCTTAGTACGTATGATGTTGTTGTTGTTGTTGTTTTCTAATGCCAGGCGTTTGACAATAAAGTCATTTGACCTCTTGCACTCCAATATTTTTCAAAGATATTATCATGACCAGCCACTGAAGCACAGATTTTGAGGTGTTCCAAATCCATTTCTTGGTTTGAGTTGCACAATGGGCAGTTAGGGGACTGATATATTCCAATTCTATGCAGGTGTTTGGCCAAACAATCATGGCCTGTTGCCAATCTAAATGCAGCTACAGACGATTTTCGTGGTAAATCGGGAATTAACTGTGGATTTTGATGCAGAGAGTTCCATTTTTTCCCTTGGGATTGTGTTATCAAATTTTGTTTGTTGAAGTCTAAGTATGTAGATTTAATAAATCTCTTCATAGAGTAATACGTAGATTTAATAACAGGTCTGTAAGTAGCAGTGCTGCCCTTCTTTGCTAAAGCATCCGCATTCTCGTTTCCCAGGATTCCACAATGGGATGGTATCCATTGGAATACAATTCTTTTATTGAGTGATATTAATTGAGAGAGCATTTTAGTTATTTCTGCTGTTTAAGATGAAGGTGTGTGTTTAGAGACTATTGATAGAATAGCTGCTTTGGAATCTGACAATATAACTGCATTCTTAAATTTACTGATGTGGCATAGAAGATTCCTGAGACATTCACTTATTGCAATGGTTTCTCCATCAAAACTTGTTGTTCCATACCCAAGAGATCTATAAAGTGAGAAGAGACAGCACGTAACTCCTGCACCGGCACCTTGTTCTCTGGAGATCAAGGATCCGTCGGTGTATAAATGAAGCCAGTTTTGTGGAGGGTACCTAATATTAATTGTCTCTAAAGACAATTGTTTCAGTATTTCAGTGTTTACTTCTGATTTCAGTATTTCTTCTGTTAAATTTAGATTATATTCTATTAGTACGTATGTGGTTGTTGTCTAATGCACATCAATTTGGTTGTATTATGTTGTGTTGTGTTGTAAAATATGAAATACATGCGAGGCGGTAGGCAGTGATCCACCGAAGCGGGGCAGGTAGTAGAGAGAGAGAGCAGGCGAGCGAGGTGCCGAGTGGCGAGGGTGAGGATAACTTCCCGAACTGGCGTTCGCTGTTTTACGATTTATGCAATATTGCTGCTGTTCGTTGTTTTAAAAAATGTCACTTATTTGTTCTATACTGTCCTGTACCCTATAGCAACTTATAGCTGATTAGTGATTTCAGGATTTTATTCATCTGTTATTATAAATTACTTTATACTTCATGTATGCAATGGTATGTGACACAGACCTGCACGCATTGTATTCTTCACCTGACATAATCAGGAACATGAAATCCAGACGTTTGAGATGGGCAGGGCATGTAGCACGTATGGGCGAATCCAGAAATGCATATAGAGTGTTAATTGGGAGACCGGAGGGAAAAAGACCTTTAGGGAGGTCGAGACGTAGATGGGAAGATAATATTAAAATGGATTTGAGGGAGGTGGGATATGATGATAGAGAATGGATTAATTTTGCTCAGGATAGGGACCAATGGCGGGCTTATGTGAGGGCGGCAATGAACCTCCGGGTTCCTTAAAAGCCAGTAAATATGCAATGGTATGTGAAATTTAAGATTTTAGTGTATAACATGCCGCAACCCTAGTAATGCTGCACCCTAGTAATGCCGCACTTCGATTATTATGACGTTTTGTTAAGTGACCTAAGTTCTGAACTGTCATTCAAGTTACAGCAAGCTCAGAATATGTGCGTCAGATATGTGTGCAACATCCGACGATATGATCACATATCACCGTCCTTCGCAAGTCTTTCGTGGCTCTGATTTAAAGAACGCAGAATTTTACACTCTTTGTCTTTACTCTTTCGAATTCTGCACACCTCGACACCAAATTACCTTTCGTCTCGTTTCTCTTATCTATACTCTAACCACGACGTAAATACCAGATCACTTATCTGTGGCACGCTAAGTATACCTCTTCATAGAACATCTTGTTATTCATCATCTTTTACAGTATCCATCTCGCGTCAATGGAATTCCTTGTCACAAAGTATTAGGGGCTGCAAGACAATAAACACCTTTAAGAACAGCTTAAAAGATAACCTTATTAGCATTTCACTCCAATCATACTGATTTAAACTATCACTGACTACATTGTTACTTCTTTCTTTAGACATCATCCTGATAGTGCTGTATTTTCAAAATTGTCTCATAATAATCTCTTTCTATTATCTAACATTATTTGAAATATATTAACATTCTATGTATTTTAGCTTAATTCTGCTACACAGTTTATTTCAGTGTTTAATTAATAGTTCATAGTATTTTGTTGTTTAATTCGTAAATAACTCTTGTATACATGTAACTCTCATCTAAATCGAATTGTTGAATTCTTTGTAAGTTCATGCATATGTATATACACTTTTTGCTGGTTGAGTGGAAGAGAAGGCCTTACGGCCTTAACTCTCCCAGCTAAAATAAATCATTATTATTATTATTATTATAATTATTATTATTATTATTATTATTATTATTACTTGCAGGTTTGGCAGTGTGCAGCCTGCGTCACAATGAGAGCAGAACTCCGGGAGAGGCAGGCTTGTGGAGCGTGCTCAGGGACAAGCAGGTGGTTGTTAAGTGTGCATTGCATTATTACTAGACATCGGATTTTTAGGCACTAAAAATTGCAGTTTTAGGCGCCTAAAATAAGCTCAAAATTTGTAAAATTAGGCTCTATTTTAATGAAAATAGGCATTTTAGGCACATCAAGGTATCATACTTATTTCTTTCACTGAAATTTTTTGTTATACACTAAAATACGCACAAAAAAGTATGTTTAAACATTAAAAAAAGAATACTATATTATATTTATAAACAGAGCTGCACAAATTTAATATATTGAAACTAATGAAATAATGATTATTGATATCAAGATTACTCATTTCAAGTTATTGAAATTCAGTTCCATGCTCAGACTTTATTATAATTATCTGCACGGTACACCACCAGAATTTTTTCTAAATTCTCCACAGTTAACCTTTGCCTTTTGTCACTGAGAATCATTTTGAAAGCAGAAAAACTTCTTTCAACCGAAACTGATGTGAGAGACGCAAATTTTAAATTAGGTACAATAGAAACATCAATACTTACTGGAACATTTACACTTTCCCCCGATATCACTCTTGATACTTTTTCCAACAATGAAAATCCTACATTCTTATTTAATACGTTGTCCCACTTATTTTTAACTTTTTTCCCAGTTTCGCCCAAAGCAGAATGTATGTTCACTTGAGCTTCCTTTACTATTGCAATTTGGCTACAAAGAGATTGTTTTTCACGTTCTAATTGTTCAATGCTTGCAGGTATGAAAGAAAAGTTTGATGTTATGTAGGCAATATCGTTTTTCACTCGTGAGTCATTCAGACAATCTTTCACTGCTTTCACACACGCTGCACTATCAGTTTCAGGTAATTTATCAATAACTGTGACCACTTCTTTAAAATACTTAGAATAATACACCACTGACTGAATCCAGGTTCCCCATCGTGTAACAACCGGCTGAGGTGGGAGTGGGATATCTGGAAAGTTCTCTCTGAATATTGAAATCCTGGATGGGGCTTTACAAAAACATTTTTTTGTGTTAGAAATAAACGAATTGACAAGAGGAAATTCATTCCGGATTGTTTCAGAAACCCTGTGAAGGCCATGTGCTAGACAAGTTACATGCGTGAGGTTAGGATAAAATGTTTTAAGAAGTGGAGCTGCAGCAACCATGTATGAGGCAGCATCAGTACAAAACAACAGAACTTTAGAATCGTCTATATTACCTGAGTATAAAGACTGTAGGCCTTTATTTACAAAATAAGCAATGGCTTGGCTATTCACTTTCGAAAGTTCCTTAACACATACGAGGTGTGGAATCGAAGGTCCATCAGGACTAAGTTTTCCTACTACCATATTTGCTATATACCTATTCATAGAATCTGAGGTTTCATCCACAGAGACCCATATGTAGGAATCACCTATATCCTCCCGAATGGAAGCTAAAGTTTCATTGTATATTCTAAGTAATTTTTTCTTAGGGTCGACTCAGATGGGATATTTTGTTTGCAGTATTTTTGTAAAAACTGTCTTAAAACCAGATTTTCAATTGCATTCCAGGGAATGTTAGCAGCAACAAACGCTCTGGTTAAATCAGCATAGAAATTGCTGCTGAGATTGGATGAAGTAGGCTGTGTTAGTAAAGTTTGTTGCAGTTGATTTTTCTGCTGAGCCGCTCCTTGCACATGCTGCTTTAGGTGGCACTTCTTTTCTTGCGAAATCTAAAAATGTAAATTAAATTGAATTAAAATAAAATCCTAATTGTTGTATTGCTGTATTTCTATCACAAAGTTAGTGGGTTCGAACAATCAAAATTTTAATGACCTGCAAATACTTTAACTATCGGAATTTAAAAGGTTAAAGTGTAGTGGTCTTAAAAAGAATTATACCTCAGGATAGCTCAGTCAATGTATAAATATTATAGGCCTACTCATTAAAATTAATAGAATTTATATATTTCAACTATTGTTACATACCTGTTTGCTACAAATCTTGCAGAATATTATTTTTCCATCATAAGTGAATTCTGAATATTCTGTTAGCCATTTCCGGATCAATGTAGATTTTGCACTTATATTTTTCGGCATTATCGCGTTAAACTTCACAGGAAAACGTCCTACCGCTCAAAACTTCTCAACACAAATAAGGTGAGGGAAAGAGCAACTGTTAACGAGCATTCAAATGAACCGTTGTTATTGAGATTCAATTGGACAAAAATACAAAGTTCCACTTATTGTTGCATTTCCTGGTAGTGTTAACACTAGGAGGGCCATTCTTTTAAATATTTTGTAACGGTTTACCCTACTAATTCGCAGTTTTACGACTTTTCATAAATATTTCAAAAACACTCTTTCTCCAAAAATTGTGATTTTATGACACTCTGAAGGGCAGTACAGCTAATCGGTTTCAGACCGAAAACAGTCATTTTTATAGTATAGTATATCTCTGAATCGGTAGCAGCACATGTTGTGATTGTTGCCTGCTTCAAAACTAAGGTTGGTTCTTTGTCGGCATTTATGCCTCCAAACATGTTAAATTCGATGAAATCCATTGCGAGTGTCGTGAGATTCAAAACATTTTGTTTCCTTTATCAATGGTTTCATGGCCGGTGTGAAGCAAACTTTCCACTTTTTAAATGCCTTAAATTTCGCAGTGAATGCATGTATAAATTATAAAAAGTAAGAGTAAAATGCGAAACTTTACAGTGAGTTAGGCATTTTTAGGCGAATATTAACAAATTAGGCTCTAATAACCGTTTTAGGGCATTTTAGGGCACTATAAAACTCTTTGAATACCTTTCAATTTCCATGAAACACAAATATTAATAATTATTTTTACTTTTCTCCTAAAGAAACAAAATAGGCATTTGCCCTAGAATCCGATGTCTGATTATTACAAGTGACTATACTGTAATTTGAAAGGAATGAATTCCTGAAACATTAATTTAAAACCTTGTTGGTTTCATTATTGTTCAGTTTTCATGCAGAGAGAATTAAAACAGTTTTGAATGTATGCAGCTGTCCTCGTGTGCAGAGCTGCTGCTGCTACATGTGGTTCGCACACTCAACATCTTCGTGCACATCCTGGAAGAGACGGCACCCACCGTGCCCACACCGAAGCCGTCTCTGCCCTCACTGCCCACGGCACCCTCCTTATCCCCCATAAAACGCAAAAGCAAACCCATAGAAGCAACGCCTGTGATGGCAGATGGTGGGCGGACCAGGGGCATATCCCCAGTGAAGACATCGCAAGGTAACTACTGTATTGTGGAGTAACAGTTAGCATGCTTGACCGTGAAACGAGCAGGTCAGGATTCAAATTCTGGTTGGGACAAGTTACCTGGTTGATGTTTTTTCCAGGGTTTTCTCTCAACCCAGGGCTGGGCATCAGGTGCGGAACTAGACTCTAAATGGGGATTAAAATTAGGAATGGTCGGGGTCCGTCTGTGCTTATCTACATAACAAATATTAATTATTAGAATACTTGTCACATTATTTATTCAGTTTAACGTTTTCGGCTTAAATAAGCCATCTTCAGAAGAAATTATGCCTAAAAATACATGAACAGAATTGGTATGGATAAATTAGTTAATTATGAGTCTCTACCTTGACAATAGTGAACTTATTAATTAAAATGTTAAAACAAGGGCTATATGAGCCATGGTCATAGATTATTAAAATACCGGTACCAAAATGTTAAAACATGTAAAATATTGTTATAAGTGCAATATGTTGGACCAACTGTGACAATTTCCAATGCTGACTTGAGTGAAGATGATTCAACTGTAAAGCGGAATGAAAAATTATATCAAAACTAGTGGCTTGTGCAGCAAATACTGCTGCAAACTAAGTTCGTTAGACGTTCAAATAAACATTTTTCATATTTATTTTCAATGAAGAATACTTGTCTTTTTGATAGTTATTTGCTTCCATAATAATGAAACATACTCCCTCTGAATGGATTTTTTTAGGCCAAATACTTTCTCTTGAACCTATCCAACTTCAGTTTTTGAGTTTCAACGCGAAAACGCAAGTATCAATTTGTCAGGACGATAGCAGTAGCTATTTCAGGTCATTGTGGAATGTAGGCGAAAGTTAAAAAAATGTCAGGTTTGCTAAACTTTCGAACAATAGCATTTTCGTATAGCTGCTGCATGTAGAACTTGAAATGTAGAGCGTAAAATCATTTTATCCTACTAAGAGATCTTGCTGAAATGATCTGGAGACTACAAAATTTCCTAGGCCTCTTATTTTATCAGTAAGTAATACCTTTTGATCTTTCCTTAGGAACTGTAATTTTTGCGCTCTGTCGAGCCAATACTGAAGACAATGACACATATCAATATCTACACTACACCGCCATTAAGTATATGAAAAAGACTCAACCCCACTGGTTTAATAAGTATAAAAATATTTGATTTTTAATAACAATATTATTATCTTAAGTTTTGTAGTTGTATATAGCAGCCACTCAGTAAATTATAGAAATGAAGATCTAAATTAAGATATTCTCTACATTTACTTACATAACCTCAAAACGTTTCACTTTCATGTCATCAATATAGCATCAATATTATGCTCAATTAATGAAAAATAGATACATCATGATATTAACTATAATAATATTTAATTTCTAATGATAATAATGTCATCAAACCACCTCAAGTTTCGTAGATTTGAATATCCAATACACAGCTGTACTCAGAAAATTGTTATACACTGCAGAATCAGTTTTTAATAACAAATTGAATTGAGCTCTAAATATGTCGGCAATCCTGCAGGTCATGGCCTTCGTGTAATAGCCTGTTGTTTATTGTAGTTTGTGTTTTGTTCTGAAATTCAATCAAGTCGGCCGTGATTCAGTAAAATTAGTTCTCAAAACTGGCAACAGATGGATTTTGGAAAATAGGAAAATTATGTAGGAAAATTGACATTTCACTGAAAACTACTACTTTTCCGAAAAACTATGGGTTCCAAGCTTCAAAATGAGGGGCCATTTATTAAAATCCGTTCAGCCGTTTTCCCGTAATTTCCATTACTAGTTCAAATTATATATATAGATATGGCCAATATAAACGAACATGATGAGGGGGTTACATACAAGAACAATGAAATGTACATGTGTGAATTTTAAAGCTGTCGAAACTATAACAAGCCTAATGTAAGTTACATAAATCTGGTTACAAACATCGCGAAGCGAATTATGTACACGAGCGCGCAGAACAGTTGTACTGAATGTAACTAAAGTTTGTAATATAGTCATCATTTAATTCAAAAAAAATTCGTTGGCTACTTCATAGTAGTCGTGTAATATTCAATGAGGTAGGCGAGACCTCATACAAAATGAATATGTGATGTATTTGTAATATAGTTTATGTTGGAGCGGAATTTACTAATTGAGAGTAAATGTAATTTGTTAAGATAGCATTGACTTAGGTTATGAAAAGAAGGAGGTAATCAAGATCCAACTTACTATCGTACGTACGGTGATGGTAGCTCTGTAGTCAGTGGTGGTGGAAAGACAGCAATAATTAATATTTAAGTAGATAAGCACAGACGGACCCTGACCATTCCTAATTTCAATGTATTAGCTTAGCGGTCCCCACCATGTCTTTCAAATCTAAATGGGGATGCTTAATATTCATCCGTCACTGAATCAACGCTGCGCGGTGTTCGGCGGGGAAGAAAGGGAATGAAGAGAAATCATATGGCTCCCCGTGAGAGAGTAGAATCCGCTCTTGCTGCCCAGCCCTGTCTCAACCCATTAAGAGCAAATGCTGGGTAACGTTCAGTGTTGAACCCTGGACTCATTTCAGTATTATGGAGCTCCATCTAAGTAGACTGCCTTCTGTGGGAGGCATATTGTGTAGGATGAAAAGAGCTTTCGATTACAATGCCTTTTGGTATACTGGGTGTTCATTTCAAAGTGTGTTATGACGTCACTGTTGTGAGTCAGCGATTTGAAGTGAGTTTCAGCTTTTGTGTCAGAGAAGTTGCCTATTAATCAAGGCGTTCAATCTGAACTTGAGAACGTGTACGGTATAACTTGAACGTCGTAGCAACAGATGGCGGCCTGTACAGTCTGTGTGCTACCATAACCTCTTTCGAACTGTGTTTTGCGCGGGCAAGTCGTAGGCAGGGTATTTGTTATCATCGGTTGCATACGGCAACATTCCACAATACAAATCAAATGCTCCGTGTCCATGTTGACTGTCAAAGTTAATGTCAACAAATACGTAAGTAATCGTCTTAACCCTCTCGCCATATCCCGACAGTAAGAAAAAACTTACCTCAGTATTGTCCGCGCAACTTATCTAGGCACTTGGGTTCCCTAGTGCTCTCTCGCTGCCCCTCTCCTTCCCTCTCCTGCCACGCTACCACTACAAGCAACCTCGCTACACCCCGTTTCCCCGCTTCCCCGCTCTTTTAGCTGCCCAGATAAGTTGCGCGAACAGTATGTGTTTCCAAACAATTCACATTCCTGCCACTACTGGTGTTACCGTACATATCGGTACATACTCTTCAGAATGAACACCGTACTTGCTAGGCAAATTCTCTGGCACATAGGTAATACATCTCTGTGGAAATGTAGGAAGATTGAATTCTCTAGGCTCATCGGCTAGCCATATGACGGCATAGAGCGAGCCATGACACACTTTGAACTGAACACGCAGTATAATGTACCATTGTACCAGTTTTTTCAAAGTTGTTAAATTAAAATAGGCGAAAGAATTTGATCTGTTTATAGCCTATATTCGGTTAAGGACTTAATAGTTCATTGAAGTGATAGATTTGCAAGGCTATCCTGAAATCATTCAGATTAAATTATTTCGGAATATGCAGTTTATTGCTTTCACGTGTTAAATATTATGTACAGTACCTTGTTGACTAGCTTCAGCCTGTCGTGGCTATCTTCAGATCTGGGTGGTCCTGGTTTTCGCGCTTTCTGTTTGTGTTTTCTGTGGAGGTGTGTTAAATTATTTCTTCAAACTCTAAAAATTCTGAAAATCAAACAGAGGTTAAGACATAAGGCAGGAACAAATGTAATATCTGTACATTTTTGCATTCTCTGAGGTCGAAGTAAATTCATCACTCAGAAAGGTTAATGATCTCAGTCTCACCCCAAATCTTTATACAGAGAGGAACTTCG
Organism: Periplaneta americana; assembly: GCF_040183065.1. Lineage (NCBI taxonomy): Eukaryota > Metazoa > Arthropoda > Insecta > Blattodea > Blattidae > Periplaneta > Periplaneta americana. The sequence continues at coordinate 174,791,235 of NC_091128.1, forward strand.
CAGAAATCATATTACACAGAATCATTCACGGTGCGATTTCAGAGAAGGAGGAGCGGTCTAGTGAGGAGAAGAAGAGTGGACGAGGCACTGCCATGGGCTTTTTCGCAAGCATCCCGCATTACATGAAGATTCATGACATCGTCAAGAATGCCTACACTAACTACAAGGTGAGTGGTACAATTTCCGTGAGTTCGTGGTAACACTGGTCGGCCAACAGGGACTCACTGTAGAAACATTATGAAGTTTGTTTGTTTTATTGTTTTTTTTTTTCACCATAAATGAAGAGAGTTCAATCCAGCCCCAGACCTATTCTGAAGAGAAGTGTTATTCCAGTATGTGTGTTGTATTGCTGGCAGATCACTCTGGATTCATCTGCTAGCGAGAAGTTCGTGAGCCTGCTACGTGTGACGCTGGAGACTCTGTCACAGCTGCTGGAAGTAGGCACACTCAACGAGGCGGGCCGGATCGCTGAGGAGGTGCTGTCGTACCTGCGGTCCACCGTGACTGTGGAGCCCACCACCACAGTGAAGTGCGTACAGCAGGTCAGCAGTAACCATAGAACAGCCATTTCAGTGTCGTGTGTAACTTCACTGTCAAATACGTATGATGACGCAGAATATCTGCATGGAAATATCATCTGTACTTCGGTACATTATAATGTATGATGACGCAGAATATCTGCATGGAAATATCATATATACTTCGGTACATTATAATAACGTATGATGACGCAGAATATCTGCATGGAAATATATATACTTCGGTACATTATAATAACGTATGATGACGCAGAATATCTGCATGGAAATATCATATGTACTTCGGTACATTAAAATAATATATATGATATGCGTAAATCACTTCGTGATTTAAGACGGCGCTTATTCCGTCGGATCCCGGCCAACTAGTCACTCATTACGAGTGCACCTCAGGACATGTGTGGACTTCGGTCCTAGGTTCATAGATATCTATGACGTAGTGCAGAGGGCGGCCACTAGAGGGAACCCAAGAGTTGGAACTTAAAACTGAGACGATTCTTCCGACGCCGAGGTGGAATCCGGTGTGGCTTAGTGGATAAAGCGTCAGCACGTAGAGCTGAAAACCCGGGTTCAAATCCCGGCACCGGAGAGAATTTTTCTCCGTTCCATTACTCTTTCATCGTATGTCAAATACGAGCTTAATCAAACTATAAATAACATTATGAAATTCTGAATTCATGTGTTTTCAGTGGAAGAAACTTATTAGCATTTGTTTTGTTGACATTGACTGCTGATACCAAGCAATGTATTAGGCCAATGGTTCTCAAGGTGGGTTCCACGAATATTCTGGATAGGGACATATTTTCTTCCTTCAGAAGGATTTTTGTTTTTTTATGTGGCAATACTGTCAGAAGCCTTTGTTGCTACAATTTTTTAAATCGTTGAATAAAATTGTTGTCTATAGCTTTAGTGTGTTATTAATAAGGAGCTGATTCCTATGTAATTAAATATTATTTTTGCGTGTGATAAAACACAATTAACAAAGTTAAAAATTTCGGACATGAAGTTTCAAGTTTAAAACCCGAATTTTATTTCACATAAAAACATATATTTTCACAAAAAAATTATGTAAATACATATTTTCAAGAAATCTATTATAAACACATAAATCTTGGAGTTTTTTTTACTTAAATAATTTTTTACAAGAACTTTTAAATATTTTAAAACTAAATCAATTATGTCACTCAGAAGTACGTTATCTTTTTAAGAATCTTGGTTGCTTTGTGTTTCTAAGCGCTGTGTGGTGTAGCCGTGATCCATTTTCGTAATAGTATCGCCTCAAGTTCTGAGAACTGCTAGGCAGCATATCAGTGTTATTAGAGGATAAATTAACATGGACAAGGAGGAGAGATCTTGCAACACATAATTAGGAATGTTTATTGTTGCTGAAGATGATTTCATTTCGCGCTTTGTTTGTGAAACACAACAGATAAGAGCTCTGGTATGAACATTATTTAATTTGAACAAATCTCTCGCCTCTCGCTCATGTCTATCAAGTAAGGCAATATATCTTGTGATTCCCTGTTATCGGGCTTCGTCAATCGATATCCTTCAAGATATACTGAAAGATGGTTATTTAAAAAACGACTTGGCTTTCCTATTAAAAAGTCTAAGCTTTTTGTGTGACACCATAAAAACACTCGAAACATTCAAAAACCTGTTGTCTGAAACAGGGAGATGCATGCCGTGAAAATTAAACTAGACTCACTACCAGGTTCAGAAGTACAAGTACTAAGGGACAAATTCCAGAATGTGTTTGGGAAAAACAGTGGATGTAAAAAAATGTGTAAAGTTGCTCAAGTATTGGAGGGTGTGCCTGTAGGTGAAATTGACGGTGTTTGTGTTTGTGACATTCCTCTCTTTAAATATGCAGTCTGACGTCCTGTGATGTGGAAAGATCGTTTTCACAGTATAAGTCGTTGTTCAGAGATAATCGGCTTGTATTTGTGATGGAGAATTTGGAGATGACCTTTGTTGTTCAATGCAATTCTCGGCCAACTGCTAACACTCAAGTGTGGTTGGTGAGTACTTAGTAATATTTTTTTTTTCCAAGCTAAGTAAGGTATTTTTGTCATATTAAAAAATATATATATTTTTTTATTTTTAGCACATAAAACTCCGCTCCCTAGTTATTAAACAATGTAAGACTGCAAGAAGGATCTTTTTTGTGGTATTATGTCTCAAACGCATTAGTCATTGTCGGTATTTACAGTACAACTTACAAATTCGTTCCATTGTTGTTGACAACTATTGTTGTTGTTGTTTTCTAATGCCAGGCATTTGACAATAAAGTCATTTGACCTCTTGCACTCCAATATTTTTCAAAGATATTATCATGACCAGCCACTGAAGCACAGATTTTGAGGTGTTCCGAACCCATTTCTTGGTCTGAGTTGCACAATGGACAGTTAGGGGACTGATATATTCCAATTCTATGCAGATGTTTGGCCAAACAATCATGGCCTGTTGCCAATCTAAATGCAGCTACAGACGATTTTCGTGGTAAATCGGGAATTAACTGTGGATTTTGATGCAGAGAGTTCCATTTTTTCCCTTGGGATTGTGTTATCAAATTTTGTTTTTGTTGAAGTCTAAGTATGTAGATTTAATAAATCCCTTCACAGAGTAATACGTAGATTTAGTAACAGGTCTGTAAGTAGCAGTGCTGCCCTTCTTTGCTAAAGCATCCGCATTCTCGTTTCCCAGGATTCCACAGTGGGATGGTATCCATTGGAATACAATTCTTTTATTGAGTGATATTAATTGAGAGAGCATTTTAGTTATTTCTGCTGTTTGAGATGAAGGTGTGTGTTTAGAGACTATTGATAGAATAACTGCTTCGGAGTCTGACAATATAACTGCATTCTTAAATTTACTGATGTGGCATAAAAGATTCCTGAGACTTTCACTTATTGCAATGATTTCTCCATCAAAACTTGTTGTTCCATATCCAAGAGATCTATAAAGTGAGAAGAGACAGCACGTAACACCTGCACCGGCACCTTGTTCTCTGGAGATCAAGGATCCGTCGGTGTATAAATGAAGCCAGTTTTGTGGAGGGTGTCTAATGTTCATTGTCTCTAAAGACAATTGTTTTAGTATTTCAGTGTTTACTTCTGATTTCAGTATTTCTTTTGTTAAATTTAGATTATATTCCATATGTAATAGAGTTAAAGGGTTTGGTTTAATTTGTAGGTTTTCTTTTAAATTCGGGATATTGATTTTCTGTTTTAATTCTTGAACAATGGATATGAAACTTTTTTGAGTTTTTGACAACTATTGTGGGTTATTAGTTATTACAATAGCCACAAACATTTTATAAGTTTTTCCTGTAACGGACTGTTGGCTGCTTAAACTTTCACATTCATCACACTGTCATTCCCGCTATGTTGATCCAAAAATAATCCCTATAACATTGAAAATATTTTATTTTATACTGTATATTAATGCATATACATTTACTTCATTTATTTGAGTTTTATAGCTCTCATTTCCTCCTAATACCCTCAAAATTCCCTCTTGGTTGGGAACCACACCTTCAGATTATATGAGTGTGCTGCAGGATTTTAAATCACACCTTTAGTGTGCTCAGATGGGATAAATTTGTATCATTTCAGGGGGTGCGGCCTGTGACGAGTGGTGGATTTGCTTGCTTTTCCCCCTGGAATTAATCCCATCCGAGCTTTGTCAGTCTTATTAGGTACACAGAAGATGCCTTTCTTGGAAATAACGAAACCACATTTTTTGCAGGCTTCTTTTATTTTCACTAAACTGTACTTGGCATTGTAAAGGGTCGCAATGTACCCCTCCCAAAAAAGGCTCGATTTTCTTGGCCATTGCTGCTGTGAGACACCGTGAACTCTAGACTATGAAATCACTCACTACTGGTCTGTCACCTCTCACTACAGTTTGGCTGTCATGTGGGCAAAAACGTATTACGGCGAACGCCAGTAGGGGAAGTTATCCCCACCCGCGCCGCTCGGCACCTCGCTCGCATGCTCTCTCTCTCTACTGTCTCTCTCTACTATCTGTCCCGCTTCGATGGATTACTGCCTACCACAATGCAATACGCATTAGACAATATGCATTAGACAACTGTCCACAACCACAATGCAATACGCATTAGACAACTGTCCACAACATGTACTGACACAACACAACACAACACAATGTAATGTGGTTTTCATTAAACAACACTCACCTGTTAACTTTGCACGTCCTCGAAGTAACACAATAGTCTTTTTTTCCCACAGTTTGGACACTCGTAATGAGTACACGTCTTCGGTACGGATCATCACTACACGTGGTTACGTCTGTACATGAAGTTGGACACGGACACAATGAAGCCACCCCCGTAGTCAGCCCCTACCAAGCGACATTCATAAGCCCGCCAGTTTCTACCCACGCTATTCGGTCATTGTCCCCTTCTACAATACGTTATGGCAGTTCCCTTAAACATAAATAGATTCATTTTCCCTTCTACCCCCAACTCGCCTCGGTAGCCGAGAGGTCTAAAGCGTGAACAAAAAGCGTGCGTTTAGGTTTAGTTACGAACTTTCACGGATCGAATCTCCCCTCCTGCGAAATCGTAAGAAAAAAAAAAGAGAGAGACATTAAGCAAGGAACAGAGAAGGAGAGACTGGAGAGAGAGAGAGAGAGAGTGACAGGACGAAGTTCCTCTTTTGCTTCGTAGGTGTCGTTACTCTTTTTGTTCCACTTTCCTACACTAGATGTCACCCCACCCTAAACCCCTATTTCCACTCTTTCCCGCTAGGGTGTGTGGTGAGCTTGTAGGGGAAAAGTGGAAAGGGGACGTGGGCGGAGCTTTGCGTTCGCCATATTACGTTTTTCCCGTCATGTGACTCCTGACGCACATGATGTCATTCAAAATTCGTTTCCAGAGATCGGAAACAACTCTGCATTGGCCAATATCTGTTAAATTTGGATGCTTATCTTACTGTTTATCATTTCAGTAAATGCTTTTGTATGATATTGCAGACTTACGAAGTTTCTCCTGCTGTAACACAGTTCTTGTAATGGCACTGTCTCTTTCAGTACGGTTAGAATAATTTTAAGTATCGAAGTAAGTTACACTGGAAACTGTGCTAAGTGGATGTGTTGTGCCTACAGCTATTGAAGTGTCTGTTTGGCACCAACTTATCATCGCAGTGGGAGGAACCAGACGACACCCCTCATTCCCCTTCAGTTGGCAGTACTGCTGAACCACAGGGCTTGTACAGTGTGTGCTTCCAGACTCCGTACCGTCACCTGACAGATTTCATTGGATCACCCGGCAACAAGTCACAGGACAAAGACGAAGGTTTGATGTAAGAGTGAAAGCAAATTGGCCTTGCAAACAAACACACATAAGGAAGAAATATACATTATCAAAGACACATACAACTCCAACATAATAGACAACATCATAAGAAAGATTAAATGCAAACACAAGAACAAAACAAAAACATCACACTGACATACGAAAACAAGAACACATACAACACTGCATTATCTTTTAAGAAACTAAAATACAACATAGCATACAGAACACACTACAAAAACACCTTAACACACAGACAAAATACACAAACAAATACAACTTAACAGGATATACAAACTATCATGCAATAGTTGCAACGACTTCTACATTGGACAGACTGGAAGATTATTTTATACACGTTACAAGGAACATATCACAGGCATAACCAAACCACACAACAATTCAACCTACGCAGGACACATCACAAACTGCAATCACAACTACAGCAACATAGACACTGACATGAAAATACTACACAAACAGCCAAAAAACCAGAAACTTGACACTCTAGAACATTATGAAATTTACAAACATACAAAAACACACCCACAACACATCCTGAACACTCAACTGAATTTCAAAACACACACCCGACCACAACAGGAAACCAGAAGATAACGTAGGACCTCACTAGGTTTGGGACAATGACGAATACCATGTTGAAACTAGTCAGCCAAGTAATTCTTCTAATATTAACACAGTAAAGAAGTTATAAAGTTAATCGGTGATTATACAAGTGTTAAAAGAGTGTATCCAACTTATAAAAGTAACCACCTTTCCCGTAGTGGCTAACCAGGAGCTGCTTGATGAAAAGCCACCATGCATAGTCAGGAGCCCCTTGCCCTTCACGGGATTTCGTGGCTAATTCTTAATTCTTAATGTGACATAGCCTACTGAATCTGATAAAATGTCCACACTTTAAAATATACGACGTTAATTTACTTTTATGCTCGACCATGCCAAAATGTAGTAATTATACACCTGGTAGCAGACCTTTAATGTATGTCATTAAAGTACACCTACTCATTAAAGGTCAGGTCTTTTAGCCAGTGCCGACTCAGGTTACAACTGTTCAGCCAATGACAGGTCAGCTTTCTACTGTTATAAAACCGCAAGTATTGATTATTCTCGGATATGCAATCGAAAGAGAATTAGCGAAAAGTCACGGAGGCTGGAAATCCAATACTGTCGCAGAAGGTTATGTTCTGTTACTATAATAATTAGCGTTAATTGTAAATAATATTCAAATAAATTCAATTTGTCATCTCGTTTTTCAATGTCTAATTTAATTTTAATGTTATCTCTGTAGGTTCTTATGGCCTAGCAAGGTCAATGTGAACATCTGTTCCTCGGAAAAAAATCAATACTTTCGCGTCTGCGCACATCTCACAACATACGGGACATTGGCCAAGGTCAGATACAAAGAAAATTAATAATATCAAGTTAGAAATATGGTCGAGCATAAAAAGTCGTATGAAACTCGCCTATAATGGTAATTAAGAAGCTCGTATGAAAATTATGAAACTCGCTTGCACTCGTTTCATAAATATCCATACTCGCTTCTTAATTACCTTCATTATAGGCTCGTTGCATAATGTACTATTACTGATTTATGTCCGTGCCAAAATGTAAGCACCCATTGAAAAATTTAAAAGTCAGCACTTGTGATTAACACACTGAGCTGTTTTGAATGAGCGAGAAAGCATGGTGGATTATTCAGAAACTATATGGTTTACACTTTCTCCGTTGCTGGTAAAGTAATTATTTCACAATGTTTCGAAGATTCGTTCCACTTTTGTTTTTACGTGAACAAGAAAGGAATATGCAGGGGTGATGTCTGCTCTTTGGGGTTATTGCTCATTTGAACTCTCTTTGAGATAAGTTGATAAAAGCAAAATCTCTGAAAATTCGGGTATTTGCTTGGAAGACATAGATTTTGTTTCTAATCAAGACAGTGGAGTGGAGTAACACAAGGAATGAACTAAAGTTTCTTAAGGGAATTTTTTAAACTATTCAAAATGAACTGTTGGACAGTCTACTAGGATGTACAATGCAGACATCTGATTTTGTTCACGATCTGCCACTATTGAAGCTGTAGCAATGTTTCATTATATTATTTTTAATGTACCGAAGTACATATGATATTTCCATGCAGATATTCTGCGTCATCATACGATGAAAGAGTAACGGAACGGAGAAAAATTCTCTCCGGCGCCGGGATTTGAACCCGGGTTTTCAGCTCTACGTGCTGATGCTTTATCCACTAAGCCACACCAGATACAACTCTGACGCCGGTTAGAATCGTCTCAGATTAAGCTCCAACTCTTGGGTTCCCTCTAGTGGCCGCCCTCTGCACTACGCTTATTCCGTCGTATCCCGGCCAACTAGTCACTCATATCGAGTGCACCTCAGCACATGTGTGGCCTTCGGTCCTGCGTTCATAGACATCTATGACGTAGTGCAGAGGGCGGCCACTAGAGGGAACCCAAGAGTTGGAGCTTAATCTGAGACGATTCTAACTGGCGTCGGAGTTGTATCCGGTGTGGCTTAGTGGATAAAGCATCAGCACGTAGAGCTGAAAACCCGGGTTCAAATCCCGGCGCCGGAGAGAATTTTTCTCCGTTCCGTTACTAATGTTTCATTAGTTAGCACAGAAATATTGCACTCGTGTTGTCATTCTGTTATGCTTGACAAATCATCAGAATGCTGTGAGACTTGTTGATGTTTGCAGAGGCTTGAGCTACATGCGGCGCAGGGCAGACCGCAAGGGCTTGGCATTCAAGGGCTTCAGCCGAGGGGCAGACAAGACATCACTGGCATCCTATATCCGATTGTTCGAACCCATGGTGATCAAGGCTTTAAAGGTAAGAGAAACACCATGTTAACTTTCAATACATAGTGCTGGAAGGCTCATTGTATAGCTTAAGGTTATGCTGATACTGCTGCATGTGCTGAAAAAAAAATGCAGTAAATGCTCGATAACTCGGACCACATTTTTCGAGAATAAAATTTTAATTATGAACGTGACAAACACATTCTGGTAGGACTGTACGTAATATAATTGTTCACAAGCAACATCAAACGCTTTCACAAAAGAAGATTGACAACTTGTTCAAATGTTCTGCTGGGAAAAACAACAAAGTGGCAAATCAATCACCATCATGCTCCTATAATAGACCAATCGAATTACAGTAGATTCTGATTAGTGCACTTTGCCCACTACCTGTGTTACTTGTGTCTCTGTTTTACCTGGTATGTATGTTGTTGTTGTTTTCTAATGCCAGGCGTTTGACAATAAAGTCATTTGACCTCTTGCACTCCAATATTTTTCAAATTATTGGAGTGGTTAAATGGCAAGTTGTAGCCGATTTAAGTGAACACCATATTTTAACGTTTTGGTGGCTACTTCATTCACACACAACCCCCAGAATGTCTGGAGGACCACACCTGCTGTTGGTCGACGGGTCCATTGGACCTAGCTGGGGGATCTTGTTGATCACTAGCTTTCCCTCCTTAAGCCACTGGAGGACGATTTTAGTGCCATAGCAGGTCAGCACTAGGAACAGAAAAGTAGAAAGAGGAGGAAGGAAAGGAAAATGAACCCCTAGGCCTCGAATGCTCTAATGCCGTCGGGGTCGAAGAAAGTAAGAGTTCAGTCAGAGGACTGGATAGAAAAGGGTAAAGAGGGAATTAGGTATTGAATAGAGGAAAATTATACCAAATTCAGTCATTAACTCGTCAAGCTGACCAGTGCTAATTGATGAGTAGCCCCTTCCTTTAGTTCAGCTCGTAATTTTACCAAATGTATACTAGCAAAAGGAGTACATATCCCATAAAAAAAAAACACTAAATCTTTCATATCGCCAGCATTGGGCACCTGAAACTGGTATTGATAACCTTGCATTACAATTCAGTATAATATTGCTACTGTATAGATAACATATAGTGTAATGTTAATTCCTAATGTACAACTTTATTTCCCTTCGATAAGATGGACTTTTCATAACTTGGACAGAACTCCTCCCCCTTTAGTACGAGTTATCAAGCATTGACTGTACAGCGTTTTCAAAAGTAATGCATCATTTAAATTAAAATTCAATTAAAAGGATTTTGGTCGAAAAGCTCAGACATGTCAAACCTGTATTTAGAAGGGAATACTTTTATGGAAACAAAATAAGATGAGATTACGGATAACCACTTCAAAGTTCGCTCCTCACTAGTGGCTCATTAGTGGCGCTGCGAATACGCGTTTGAAGCGCTATTTAATGCACTGAATTTTTTTAGAGAATTTTTCAGTTTTCCAGTGAACATGGACATAAAGGGAAATATACTTCTGGCAGATTTGTTCATATGGAGAAAGAATAGATGTAAAGTAGAAGAAAAGTCTGCATTCAACCATTAGTTTTGAAAAGACAGAATCAAAAATATAAAAAATGATTTTTTTTTTCGTATTTTCGCATGTTTCAAAAATTATTTCAAGAGCTTCTAGCAGAAATTAACAATGAAATTCGAAAAAAAAGACACCATGACACAATAGCCTGTATACTGTCATTGCGGTGTAAGGAATTGGTGGCTCAACAGTTGTTCATTAGCAGCACCATGAATGTGACACTAAAATACTGGCATTGCTGTGGTGCCGTGTGAAACCTACAATTTAATTTTTTGTATCACAATGAGAAGCGCCACTTTTAGTGGCCGTACAGCGGCAAAGTCAACCACTCAGGCCACTATTCTGTGGCTGTGGCTGCGTGTGAAGAACCCCATTTACATCCATTATTCACAAGTAGCAGCACTTCTAAAAAGGGCTCTAAGGCTGTGGTGTCGCTTATTGCAGCAATACACAGTGACAAGTGACGTGCAGCTGCAGTGCCGAGTGCTACTGCTGCTCAGCCAGCTGGTGCAGCTGCGTGTGAACTACTGCCTGCTCGACTCTGACCAGATCTTCATTGGCTTCGTGCTCAAGCAGTTCGAGTTCATCGAGGAGGGGCAGATCCCGTGAGTACACACTCAGCTGTAACAACCTCTAGACGTTCTATGAAATTTATCTAATAAGAATCTGTCAGTAACTTATCATATTATTACATTTTTATATTTATACATGTGATAAAATATTAGTATTCCCAAGAAACTAGTTCGGTTAATTAAAATGTGTCTCAGTGAAACTTACAGCAGAGTTCGTATAGGTCAGTTTCTGTCTGACACACTTCAAATTCACTGCGGGCTAAAGCAAGGAGATGCACTATCACCTTTACTTTTTTACGTCTCTCTAGAATATGCCATTAGGAAAGTCCAGGATAACAGAGAGGGTTTGGAATTGAACGGGTTACATCAGCTGCTTGTCTATCTTAACTTATCATATTATTACATTTTTATATTTATATTTATATTTATATTTATATATATTTATACATGTGATAAAATATTGGTATTCCCAAGAAACTAGTTCGGTTAATTAAAATGTGTCTCAGTGAAACTTACAGCAGAGTTCGTATAGGTCAGTTTCTGTCTGACACACTTCAAATTCACTGTGGGCTAAAGCAAGGAGATGCACTATCACCTTTACTTTTTTACGTCTCTCTAGAATATGCCATTAGGAAAGTCCAGGATAACAGAGAGGGTTTGGAATTGAACGGGTTACATCAGCTGCTTGTCTATCTTAACTTATCATATTATTACATTTTTATATTTATATTTATATTTATATTTATATATATTTATACATGTGATAAAATATTGGTATTCCCAAGAAACTAGTTCGGTTAATTAAAATGTGTCTCAGTGAAACTTACAGCAGAGTTCGTATAGGTCAGTTTCTGTCTGACACACTTCAAATTCACTGTGGGCTAAAGCAAGGAGATGCACTATCACCTTTACTTTTTTACGTCTCTCTATAATATGCCATTAGGAAAGTCCAGGATAACAGAGAGGGTTTGGAATTGAACGGGTTACATCAGCTGCTTGTCTATCTTAACTTATCATATTATTACATTTTTATATTTATATTTATATTTATATTTATATATATTTATACATGTGATAAAATATTGGTATTCCCAAGAAACTAGTTCGGTTAATTAAAATGTGTCTCAGTGAAACTTACAGCAGAGTTCATATAGGTCAGTTTCTGTCTGACACACTTCAAATTCACTGCGGGCTAAAGCAAGGAGATGCACTATCACCTTTACTTTTTAACTTCTCTCTAGAATATGCCATTAGGAAAGTCCAGGATAACAGAGAGGGTTTGGAATTGAACGGGTTACATCAGCTGCTTGTCTATCTTAACTTATCATATTATTACATTTTTATATTTATATTTATATTTATATATATTTATACATGTGATAAAATATTGGTATTCCCAAGAAACTAGTTCGGTTAATTAAAATGTGTCTCAGTGAAACTTACAGCAGAGTTCGTATAGGTCAATTTCTGTCTGACACACTTCAAATTCACTGCGGGCTAAAGCAAGGAGATGCACTATCACCTTTACTTTTTTACTTCTCTCTAGAATATGCCATTAGGAAAGTTCAGGATAACAGAGAGGGTTTGGAATTGAACGGGTTACATCAGCTGCTTGTCTATGCAGATGACGTGAATGTGTTAGGAGAAAATCCACAAACGATTAGGGAAAACACGAGAATTTTACTGGAAGCAAGTAAAGCGATAGGTTTGAAAGTAAATCCCGAAAAGACTAAGTATATGATTATGTCTCGTGACGAGAATATTGTACAAAATTGAAAAATATAAAAATTGGAAATTTATCTTTTGAAGAAGTGGAGAAATTCAAATATCTGGGAGCAACAGTAACAAATATAAATGATACTCGGGAAGAAATTAAACATAGAATAAATATGGGAAATGCGTGTTATTATTCGGTTGAGAAGCTCTTATCATCCAGTCTGCTGTCAAAAAATCTGAAAGTTAGAATTTATAAAACAGTTATATTTCCGGTTCTTCTGCATGGTTGTGAAACTTGGACTCTCACTCTGAGAGAGGAACATAGGTTAAGGGTGTTTGAGAATAAGTTGCTTAGGAAAATATTTGGGGCTAAGCGGGATGAATGTACAGGAGAATGGAGAAAGTTACACAACACAGAACTGCACGCATTTTGTCCAATATTCTTTTGAGAAGATTAACTCCGTACGTAGATGAAATTATTGGGGATCATCAGTGCGGTTTTAGGCGTAATAGATCGACAATTGATCAGATTTTTTGTATTCGACAGATAATGGAGAAAAAATGGGAGTATAAGGGTACAGTACATCAGTTATTCATAGATTTCAAAAAGGCATATGACTCGGTTAAGAGGGAAGTATTATATGATATTCTTATTGAATTTGGTATTCCCAAGAAACTAGTTCAATTAATTAAAATGTGTCTCAGTGAAACATACAGCAGAGTCCGTATAGGTCAGTTTCTGTCAGATGCGTTTCCAATTCACTGTGGGCTAAAGCAAGGAGATGCACTATCACCTTTACTTTTTTTACTTCTCTCTAGAATATGCCATTAGGAAAGTCCAGGATAACAGAGAGGGTTTGGAATTGAACGGGTTACATCAGCTGCTTGTGTATGCGGATGACGTGAATATGTTAGGAGAAAATCCACAAACTATTAGGGAAAACACGGAAATTAGGTTTGGAAGTAAATCCCGAAAAGACAAAGTATATGATTATGTCTCGCAACCAGAATATTGTACGAAATGGAAAGCCTTCTTATCTTATCCAGGAGAGGTAGAAGACCTAGAGGAAGACCAAGAAATAGATGGGAGAATGGTGTGATGGAAGATGCTAATTCATTCATTTATAGTGTTCTGCTCAAGGACAGGTCTTTCACTGCAAACCCAGCATTCTCCAGGCTATCCTATTTTCTGCCTTCCTCTTAGTGCCCACATATGATCCATATATTTTAATGTCGTCTATTATTTGATATCTTCTTCTACCCCAAAATCGTTTCCTGTTCACCATTCCTTCCGGTTATTGCTTATTATTTTAATCTTTCAGTTTATAAATGTTAATTATTCTTAGTGTATTTTGATTATTATCCTTTATAACGGACTAAATAGTAGGCTTTATTATTTTGGTAAGCCTTTAAGAGAAACTATCCTCATATTGGATTTTCTCTTTCTCTTTCTCTATTTATTTAGTATTTGTTTATTTATTATTTATTTACGTGTGAACAATGTTCTGTCTCTTTCTTTCATAGAGTAACATGCATTGAGTGCAGAGATTCAGAAGCATATTTATAGGTCAGGGTGTATAGGTTGTAATGTAATAGCAGTTAGACATCTGCCAAAGAATTTGACTCCATATGGCAATACAGAAGTTTGTGTATTGAAAGTGAGTTCTTGATTGCATGCAGGCACGCAGAGGAATTGATTCCCCGGATATTCTACTTTCTGGTGCACCTATCGTACGAGAAGCACCACTCCAAGTGCATCATCGGAGTACCCAAGGTGATCCAGCTATGCGATGGTCTCATGGCAAGTGGGCAGCCTCCTGTCACACATTGTGAGTACATTGTCATCACTATGGTTCAGATTTTCGTCACCTAAAAGTTAGTATTGCGAAGTAGTATAGTTCAAGATCAGCAAACATTTCCTCTATCTCAGGCAGAATCCTCATTGTCACTGGATACCTCGTTGCGGTCTGGTGAACATTGACTCCGAAATGCCACGTGTTTAGCAAAGAGACTTTGAATTCCAAAGCAGTGTAAACCAGTTGCTTACCCTACACATTCTGAGACACAACTAATGATATATAGGGCGAACCGTAAGTAATGTCATTAATTTCAGGAAGTTATTTTTTTAGATATTTCCAAGAAAAACGTTTAATACAATTTTGCTCGTTTTTGCTTCCTTTTAGAGATAAAAATTATTTTATATGAAACATTTCATGGCGTGTTTTGGGAAAGCCATTGATTGTATTCCCAACATGCTCAGTAAATTTGAGAGAGAGAGAGAGAGAGAGAGAGCGCGTCTCTCTAATGCCTACCCACTTCTCTTTCGTGATTCGGGTTTCGCATATTATGGTTAGATGGCAGGACTGTGTCCCATTTTCAATTTGTACACCACTTTGGGCTGGACCCCGGACTCATTTCACCGGCATTATCACCTTCATTTCATTCAGAAGCTAAATAACCTAGATGTTGATACAGCGTTGTAAAATAACCCAATAAAATAAAAAAAATAAAATACACCACTTTGGCAGGCCACGCTGTGCATGATGTGTATCTGTGAAGAGTTTTGTCGTGTACTAGTGTTCGTGTAAGTGTAGTGTAGGGAATAGGTGAAAACGATGAGGAGGATGAAGGGAGAAGAGGAAACCCGGTGCCAGCACATAGCCTACTTCTGTTGAATAGCACCAAAGAGGCCCCATCCGACAGATGAATCACTGTCAACAGTGACATATTATGCCTTCTCTTGATATGCACTGCGGAGAGATTTGGGTTTTAACCCAGGCATATTGGTTCATAATCTAGTGATTAGAAATTGTGCACCGCCACTTCGCCTAGTCCTGAGGTAGAAATTTTACATGAAAATTTCTGACCTCACTGGGAATTGAACCCGGCCTGGCTAGTCTAGAGGCAGACACGCTACCACAGAGCTAACTCAGTGGACCAAGAGAGCAGTGTCTTATGATAATAAATTATCGAAAGAATTTTAGTTTTGTCCTCTAATGTGTAGAAATTTGATCCGAACAAATGTAACTTTTAAAATGTTACATTTGTTGGGATCAAATTTCTGCACACTTAAAGAAGCTTCAATCATTTATCATCATGATACACTACTCTCTTAAATTGACTGAACATATTAGGAATTAAATTAATGGCTTTCTCAAAACATGCTATGAAATGTTTCATATAAAACAATTTATATTTCGATGCTTTAGCAAAGAAGGGCAGCACTGCTACTTACAGACCTGCTACTAAATCTACGTATTACTCTGTGAAGAGATTTATTAAATCTACATACTTAGACTTCAACAAACAAAATTTGATAACACAATCCCAAGGGAAAAAATGGAACTCTCTGCATCAAAATCCACAGTTAATTCCCGATTTACCACGAAAATCGTCTGTAGCTGCATTTAGATTGGCAACAGGCCATGATTGTTTGGCCAAACACCTGCATAGAATTGGAATATATCAGTCCCCTAACTGCCCATTGTGCAACTCAAACCAAGAAATGGATTCGGAACACCTCAAAATCTGTGCTTCAGTGGCTGGCCATGATAATATCTTTGAAAAATATTGGAGTGCAAGAGGTCAAATGACTTTATTGTCAAACGCCTGGCATTAGAAAACAACAACATATTTCGAAAAGGAAGCAAAAACGAACAAAATTGTATTAAACTCTTTTGTTTGACCTATCTCAAAGAATAACCCTCTGAAATTATTTGACATTACTTATGATTTACCCTATATATTTACTGTCGTTTTTAACTTCCTGAAATTATTTGACATTATTTACGGTTTGTCCTATACAGTAGACCATCGTTAATCCGAATTCTAAGGGACAGAAAAAGAGTCAGTTTGGTTTAACAAAGTTCGATCTAACGAAGTTTTGGTAAAATAGTTCCCTGTTATATGAAATGACAAAATAAATCCTAGAAATCATACTACCTATAGTAAATATCCTTCTGATCATCATTTCAACAATACAATTCAGTGACAGTAGGCCTACTTACTGAATAAGTGCAATACAATACTTCAGTACTTTTTAAAAGTGGCTGCAAAACGGTATTTGTTGAATACAGGGGGGAGAGCTATTAATCCTTCCCATTGAAGGCTTTAAGGAACCAACCTGGACAAATACCCAATGTCCCATCCCTACCTTCCCGTGGTGCAGCTGTTAGTAAGCATAATTTTACAAGCTGAACTAAAGGGAGAGGCTACTCATCAATTAGCACTGGTCAGCTTGATGAGTTAATGACTGAATTTGGTATAATTTTCCTCTATTCAATACCTAATTCCCTCTTCACCCTTTCCTATCCAGTCCTCTGACTGAACTCTTACTTTCTTCGACCCTGACGGCATTAGAGCATTCGAGGCCTAGGGGTTCATTTCCCTTTCCTTCCTCCTCTTTCTACTTTTCTGTTCCTAGTGCTGACCTGCTATGGCACTAAAATCGTCCTCCAGTGGCTTAAGGAGGGAAAGCTGGTGATCAACAAGATCTCCCAGCTAGGTCCAGTGGACCCGTCGACCAACAGCAGGTGTGGTCCTCCAGACATTCTGGGGGTTGTGTGTGAATGAAGTAGCCACCAAAACGTTAAAATATGGTGTTCACTTAAATCGGCTACAACTTGCCATTTTCAGTTTGGAATATATCAGTCTCCTAACTGTCCATTGTGCAACTCAAATCAAGAAATGGATTCAGAACATCTCAAAATCTGTGCGTCAGTGTCTAACCATGACAATATCTTTGAAAAATATTGGAGGGCAAGAGGTCAAATGACTTTATTGTCAAATGCTTGGCATTAGAAAACAACAAAACAACAACAGACTGTAGTTTCAGTCAGAATTAAGGTATTTCAAGCTATGGAATATGCAGCAAAGAATAATAAATACGTACAGCAGAAAATTAATGAGAACATTATTTTCTTATCATTAAAAAATCAGTAATTGCTGTGTGATTACTACTGCCCTCAACATGATGGCACACTCTGAAGAGACCACGTCCAGAGCTGCTGTGTAGACTGTAGGAGGATCTCGCATTACCAGTCAGTCTATTTATACTGCATTAGAATTATAATAACTGAAATATATATATATATATATATATAGCTTCTATGAGGAATTGGAACATACTTTTGATCAGTTCCCTAGATATCATATGAAAATTTTATTGGGGGATTTCAACGCTAAAGTAGGACGGGAGGATATTTTTAGACCAACTATTGGAAAAGAGAGCCTACACGCAATTAGTAGTGACAATGGAGTTAGATTAGTCAACTTTGCCACATCGAAAAATTTAATTGTCAAAAGTACAACATTCCCCCATAAGGATATACATAAATATACTTGGACTTCTCCAGATGGATTGACACACAACCAAATAGATCACATCTTGATAGATAAACGGAGACATACTAGTATAGTAGATATTCGAACTTTCAGAGGTGCAGACTGTAATTCTGACCATTATTTGGTGATTGGAGAATTAAGAGAAAGATTATCAGTAGCCAAGCGAGTAGAGCAACAAGTTAATATTACTAAATTCAATATTTTGAAATTAAAGGACGAGGAAGCTAAGCAAAATTATCAGGTCGAAATTTCGAATAGGTTTGCCACTTTAGAAAGTTCCGACGAAGTTGAGAAAGAATTAGATGTTAATAGCGTGTGGGAAAATATCAGAGATAGTATCAAAATTGCAGCTGAGCAGAGCATAGGTTATTATGAAACTAAGAAAAAGAAACCGTGGTTTGATGAAGATTGTTGCATGGTAGTAGAAAGAAGGAAACAGGCAAAATTGAAATTCTTACAGGATCCAGTTGAGGAGAATAGAGATAATTATTTCAATGAAAGACGGGAAGCAAGTCGTACACTTAGGAATAAAAAGAGAGGTTACTTGAAGGAAAAACTGAATGAGGTAGAAACAAATAGTAAGAATAAAAACATTCGAGATTTATATAAGGGTATAAAGGAATTTAAGAACGGATATCAGTCAAGGGTAAACGTGATCAAGGATGAGAATGGTGACTTGCTTGCAGACTCTTCATCAATCCTAAACAGATGGAAAAACTATTTTGCGCAACTACTAAATGTACATAGGCCAAATAGAAATGATCGGGACGATATTGAAATACAAACTGCTGAGCCATTTATACCCGAACCCACGATT
Source organism: Periplaneta americana (assembly GCF_040183065.1). NCBI lineage: Eukaryota > Metazoa > Arthropoda > Insecta > Blattodea > Blattidae > Periplaneta > Periplaneta americana. Next base: position 174,809,932 of record NC_091128.1, read on the forward strand.
TCAGAAGTCGAAATTGCGATAGAAAATCTGAAAAAGTACAAGTCTCCAGGTATCGATCAAATTCCAGCAGAATTAATACAAGAGGGTGGAAGTGCATTATATAGCGAAATTTATAAACTTGTACTTGCTATTTGGGAAAAGGAAATTGTACCAGAACAATGGAAGGAGTCCATAATTGTACCTATTTTTAAAAAGGGGGACAAAACCAACTGTGGTAACTTTCGAGGAATATCACTTTTGTTGACGTCGTACAAAATTTTGTCCAATATTCTTTTGAGGAGATTAACTCCGTACGTAGATGAAATTATTGGGGATCATCAGTGCGGTTTTCGGCGTAATAGATCGACTATTGATCAGATTTTTTGTATTCGGCAGATAATGGAGAAAAAATGGGAGTATAAGGGTACAGTACATCAGTTATTCATAGATTTCAAAAAGGCATATGACTCGGTTAAGAGGGAAGTATTATATGATATTCTTATTGAATTTGGTATTCCCAAGAAACTAGTTCGATTAATTAAAATGTGTCTCAGTGAAACATACAGCAGAGTCCGTATAGGTCAGTTTCTATCTGATCCTTTTCCAATTCACTGCGGGCTAAAGCAGGGAGATGCACTATCACCTTTACTTTTTAACTTCGCTTTAGAATATGCCATTAGGAAAGTTCAGGATAACAGGCAGGGTTTGGAATTGAACGGGCTACATCAGCTTCTTGTCTATGCAGATGACGTGAATATGTTAGGAGAAAATACACAAACGATTAGGGAAAACACGGAAATTTTACTTGAAGCAAGTAAAGCGATCGGTTTGGAAGTAAATCCCGAAAAGACAAAGTATATGATTATGTCTCGTGACGGGAATGTTGTACGAAATGGAAATATAAATATTGGAGATTTATCCTTCGAAGAGGTGGAAAAATTCAAATATCTTGGAGCAACAGTAACAAATGTAAATGACACTCGGGAGGAAATTAAACGCAGAATAAATATGGGAAATGCGTGTTATTATTCGGTTGAGAAGCTCTTATCATCCAGTCTGCTGTCCAAAAATCTGAAAGTTAGAATTTATAAAACAGTTATATTACCGGTTCTTCTATATGGCTGTGAAACTTGGACTCTCACTCTGAGAGAGGAACATAGGTTAAGGGTGTTTGAGAATAAGGTGCTTAGGAAAATATTTGGGGCTAAGCGGGATGAAGTTACAGGAGAATGGAGAAAGTTACACAACACAGAACTGCACGCATTGTATTCTTCACCTGACATAATTAGGAACTTGAAATCCAGACGTTTGAGATGGGCAGGGCATGTAGCACGTATGGGCGAATCCAGAAATGCATATAGAGTGTTAGTTGGGAGACCGGAGGGAAAAAGACCTTTAGGGAGGCCGAGACGTAGATGGGAGGATAATATTAAAATGGATTTGAGGGAGGTGGGGTATGATGATAGAGACTGGCTTAATCTTGCACAGGATAGGGACCGATGGCGGGCTTATGTGAGGGCGGCAATGAACCTTCGGGTTCCTTAAAAGCCATTTGTAAGTATATATATATATATATATATATATATATATATATAAGAGGGAAGTATTATATGATATTCTTATTGAATTTGGTATTCCCAAGAAACTAGTTCGATTAATTAAAATGTGTCTCAGTGAAACATACAGCAGAGTCCGTATAGGTCAGTTTCTATCTGATGCTTTTCCAATTCACTGCGGGCTAAAGCAGGGCGATGCACTATCACCTTTACTTTTTAACTTCGCTTTAGAATATGCCATTAGGAAAGTTCAGGATAACAGGCAGGGTTTGGAATTGAACGGGTTACATCAGCTTCTTGTCTATGCGGATGACGTGAATATGTTAGGAGAAAATACACAAACGATTAGGGAAAACATGGAAATTTTACTTGAAGCAAGTAGAGCGATCGGTTTGGAAGTAAATCCCGAAAAGACAAAGTATACGATTATGTCTCGTGACCAGAATATTGTACGAAATGGAAATATAAAAATTGGAGATTTATCCTTCGAAGAGGTGGAAAAATTCAGATATCTTGGAGCAACAGTAACAAATATAAATGACACTCGGGAGGAAATTAAACGCAGAATAAATATGGGAAATGCGTGTTATTATTCGGTTGAGAAGCTCTTATCATCCAGTCTGCTGTCCAAAAATCTGAAAGTTAGAATTTATAAAACAGTTATATTACCGGTTCTTCTGTATGGTTGTGAAACTTGGACTCTCACTCTGAGAGAGGAACATAGGTTCAGGGTGTTTGAGAATAAGGTGCTTAGGAAAATATTTGGGGCTAAGCGGGATGAACTTACAGGAGAATGGAGGAAGTTAAACAACACAGAGCTGCACGCATTGTATTCTTCACCTGACATAATTAAGAACATTAAATCCAGACGTTTGAGATGGGCAGTATGGGCGAATCCAGAAATGCATATAGAGTGTTAGTTGGGAGACCGGAGGGAAAAAGACCTTTAGGGAGGCCGAGATGTAGATGGGAGGATAATATTAAAATGGATTTGAGGGAGGTGGGGTATGATGATAGAGACTGGATTAATCTTGCACAGGATAGGGGCCGCTGGCGTGCTTATGTGAGGGCGGCAATGAACCTTCGGGTTCCTTAAAAGCCATTTGTAAGTAAGTAAGTAAGAAATATATATTACGTACATTAAATAAATATCAATACGGCTAAGCCTTGAAAGCCGCAAAGAACGAAACGCTCATGTTTACTATACAGTATGTTCGGTTTAGCCGAGGAATAACTTATGGAATATGCACTGAGGTTTATCCAAAATTCGGTTTAAGTGATGGGTTTTTCTCTATTAATTCAGCTGGGACCAGACTGTTTGATTTAACCAAGTGTTCGGCGGATCTGATTTCAGATTAACGAGGGTCTACTGTATACTTACTGTCATTTTTAACTTTTAATTCACGAAAATACTATCCTTAGTCGTCGCTAAATGTTAAGTCACAGAACACATTTGAATGTCTACTACTCCAGGTATCCCAGCACTGGTGCCAGTGGTGGAGGACGTGTTCCTGGTGCGTGGTGCAGGTGCCGGAAGCTCCGGCCTCGACCTGAAGGAACTGGACACGCAGCGCGAGGTGCTGGTGTCCATGCTGCTGCGCCTGGTCGAGTACCACCAGGTGCTGGAGCTGCTCAGCGTGGTGCTGACTGAAAGTCGAGACAGTGAGGAGAGGTGGCGGCGGTGGTCACGCCAGCTGGTGGATCTGCTGCTGCCGCAACTCGCGCAGGGGCGGGTCCGCCTGGAGTCTCGCACCGCACAGCACGCCCTGCAGCGTGTGCTGGGTGCCGTCGCCCCCTGTGTGCTGCGTCCTGTAGACCCCTTGCTACGTGCGCTCTTCTCAGAGGCACGGTTCTCCAGCACGGTGGCTGTCCAGCGCTGGCTCGGCATGGTGCTTGCTGTGCTGCTGCAGTTGGTGGCGCAGGGAAAGGAGGAGGTGGTGCTGGCACGTCTAGAAGAGCTGGAGCTGTTCCTGCCCCTGCCAGCCGAGCGGCATGACCCGCTCAATGCACCTCATGGCAAGCAGCTGCCTCCAGAGCAACTCATGGCCAGGTCAGTTGGAGCAACTGCCTTCTTATTCCTGAAACATCATCAGACATGCACATTTCCTCTCCTCTCGCGATAAGCTGCAATTACTTTTGTGCTACTTTGTGTTAATAAAGTTCAAGAGAGTGGTTCACAGTGGTCTGGGCCAGTGGTATTCAACTGGAAGTAGGGTATGCAAAGACTTTTTAATGGGTATTGAAATTTTAAATAAGCCGCCATGATGGTCTAGTGGCTAGAGCGCTGAACTTATAATCCTGTGGACCCGAGTTCGGTCTCCAGTGTACCCCCAATTTATAAGTTATATTGGCCAAACCCGTGATCCAGGTAACACCGGTTTTCTCCGGGAATGCCGGTTCCCCTGTGGTATCCCAACAAATCTCCATAATCATCTCATCTCATCATGGATGTAGCTTAGATTTTTTTTTTTGTTTTAGTAGGTTATTTTACGATGCTTTATCAACATCTTGGGTTATTTAGCATCTGAATGAGATGAAGGTGATAATGCCGGTGAAATGAGTCCGGTTCCAGCACCAAAAGTTACTCAGCATTTGCTCATATTGGGTTCAGGGAAAACCCCGGAGAAAACCTCAACCAGGTAACTTGTCCCAACCAGGAATCGAATCCGGGCCACCTGGTTTCGCGGCCAGACGCGCTAACCGTTACTCCACGGGTGTGGACTATAGCTTAGATTAGCCTCCTAAGGCGCACCCTGGACAATGACTCTGTCGGTAAATTGACTTCATATGGGTGAATGACGTCAATTAAGTACCCATCATTAGTTTTAAAAAAAATTTTAAATAAGCATATACATTTCATGAATGGTCAGAGTTAATGATTAGATTAGAAATTCGTTTTCCACCACAGTTGTCAATTTCCCTGAACTTCCCTTAAAATTGAAAACTTGTCAATTTGTGACTTTTGGTGTTTTGCTCACAAAGAGTATATTGTCACTGCACCTCCAAAATTCGCTATGTTTTTTTTTTTTTTTTTTTTTTTTTTTAAGAAGAAAGGAAAAAACATTGTTACCTTTAATTCCCTTGATTTTCAAAGCTACTTTTCGTATAATTTCAATCATTATAAGATAAATTATGAAATTATACCGAAAGTACCTTTGAATATGAAGGAAATTGAAAGTAGTGATGCTTTTTTCTTTCTCCTGCAAAATCTTTTTAAAAACACATAGATTTTGGAGGTGCAGTGACAATATGGAACTTAGTGACACTCATTTCACACCTTCTGCCATTCCCCTCTACTTATTTGTATGAGCAGAGTTTCTCTGCATTGAAATCAATCAAAACGAAACACAGAAATTGCTTAAATCCAGAATCACCTCTGATGTTCGCACTCAAGAACATTCGACCAAGAATCAAGGAGTTGGCATGCAGAAAACAACATCAGGCCTCTCATTAACTGGGCACAACCACTTAAGTTAACAGTATAGTAACAAGATCAATTTTCTCTTTTATAGTTTGTGTTATTGTGCATGCTACTAACTCAGTCCATAGACCAGTGGATAAAAAAACTGGCCCAGTCCTTTAATAAAAATGTACTTGACACATTTAGGGATCACGCTCTTCAATTGTTGAAAGATTTCCTGGCTAACGAATCCGTCATCCAGTGAGGAAGATTCGTGCTTTATAATAGAGTTCGTAGCATTCATAATTTTGAATTGTACAAACTGTATATATATATATTTTTTAGTTGGTTATTTAACGACGCTGTATCAACTACTAGGCTATTTAGTGTCGATGAGATTGGTGATAGCGAGGTGATATTTGGCGAGATGAGGCCGAGGATTCGTCATAGATTACCTTGCATTCACATTACGGTTGGGGAAAACCTCGGAAAAAACCCAACCAGGTAATCAGCCCAAGCACGGATGGAACCCACGCCCGAACGCAACTTCAGACCGGCAGGCAAAAGCCTTAACCGACTGAGCCACACCGGTGGCTACAAACTGTATTTTACAGTGTATCGTAATTCTGTAGAAAAGTACATTTTGATATTTCGAGATGATGTTATTAATTCAAGCTCCTTTTTTATCATCGTGTAATTCATTTGATGCGGCTAATATAGCAACAATTCAATTAATAGAAATGTTTAGTGAACTCATTAGAAGGGATGTGTGTCAGTACGTGAAAACACTCCTCCGTTCAGCTAGCATGTGTGGTTGTTAGTAACAGATCTTGATTTAAGTCTAGACGTTAATCGTCTCATATAAATGCATAACATATTTTGCAGGTTCCTGATGCAGACAGTGGGTCTGGTAAGCAGTCATATCCATGCCTGTCTGTTCAGTCCTCTGTCAAGCGAAGGCATTACCTACCTGCAGGAACAGTTCTCACACTTGCTGCTCTACTGTATCTACATGTTTGAGTCAGGTGAGATGTTGCTACTGTTCATATGAGTAATAACTACGTTAGTATGGGTGGTTGCATTACTGCTGTTGATGTTGAGCAAGGGCCTGCTTGTGTTGATGTGAATGGCTGCATGGTTACCTTTGGTGTGAGGCACAGTATTTTATTATTATGTATGTTGCTTCCAGGTAGCTACTGCCGCGTTGCCACGGCTGCCATGCAGATGGTGCAGCAGGGAGATGCTAGTCTGCCGTTGGGTGACATGAACCGTGTGTTTCTGGAACTAGCGCCCAAATGTCCCATGCTCGTGTTTCAGTGGTGCTACCTGCTGACGCTGCTCAACTTCAGTGACCAGGCTTTCTGGGCGCAAGTCCTACGGACCCAGCCGCACGAGCTCATTCTCGACCAGGGGTCAGTAACAAACAACTTAGAGTCTGTCTGTAGTCCGCATTTTCTTGACCTTAACGTAGTTCAGTAATTCAACTTGCAAAGTTTCGGCATGACTACCACGATTCATTGGAATAACAATTCTGGTGGGCAAGGAAATTCTGGCACAGTTTTCAGTTTATCCTGTTTGTCTCGTACTCTAGTAGATATCGTATTGGGCTGAAGATACACAATTACAGTCTTAAGATGAAGTACAGTCTGAAAGATTAGCTCAATGGAGAAAATCCGTGATTCCATCAGGAATGGAACCCGTGACCTTCCGGCTTACAGCGTAATACCTTAACCACGATCCTACTCTGAAATAATAGCCTGTGGAATCCAATGATGTTCTAATTCTCTCATTGTCGGTTGCAGCCCACATGCATTCAACATTTTTGCTTGTTGAAGGCCTTCCAGTACGTGGATTGCTTTCGATGAATTCCCGGCCATCTTTGAAGAATTGGTACCACAGTTTATCTGAGCTTCGCTCACTGAATCATGCCTGAAAGCCTTCTTAATTATTCGAATAGTTTCTGCAGATAAGTGTCAAAGTTGGAACCAAACTTGATGCAGATTCACTTTTCCATTCACTCATTATTATGAATGAGACGATCACTCAGTATACTAGTACATTAAACAACATCTCGCTGCTGACTGAATAGCCCACGTGAAATGGCTGTTTATGCATGCCCAGTAAGGTCCCCTTTGATTGGCTGTCAAGTTACATCAAGGTCAAGTAACTGGTTGTCGAGATATTCAAAATGGTTGGATACTTTCCGGACAGACCTCATATTTGAAAGTTCAATGATGCTAACAAAATACGTTACTAATAGCTGTCATTAAATTCAATAATCACACTGTTATGTTTGCAGCCCTGTTCAAACAGATCGCTGTGGACCATCTCCCTGTATAAACTTAGAGCTGGTACGCAAGGGAGGCACCATTCTCTACTGCGACTATGTGGTGAGTTGTGTACAAAATATTTAAGTAGTTCGAAAGACACTGTTCAAACTGGACTCATCTGTCATGAGGTACATTACCAAAATCATAACACTTTTAACGTTTTAACTAAGAAAGTTTTAAGAATTAAATACCTGTGTTAGACGTTGTCTGACTCTGTTATGGAAATGGGCTGATGTCCCGTCATGCATAAACCACATTCGATCTTTGATGATATGGCACTTTCTCCATCAAGATGGGCAATTGATTTGCTAAGAAACTCCGATACTGAAACCCAGTTAATCTACAGCAGGGGTCGTCAGCACAGAGCACGCTGGGGCTAGTCTCTCTTACCCACAAAAAACGCAGTGCACTAGGGTGCACTCCGCAGCTGCTAGTCGGTATGCTCTCTATCTCTCCCTGTTGCACGACAGTGCACACGGGACAGCACCGTGTACCGTTTGAACATTTCAGCGAGTGCTGACGACCACTGATCTACAGGATAGAATGTGTTTATTAGACTTTTTTTTTCTTGTTGTGATGCGTACTACCATCCCTCAAAATATTACTCTTCTTTTTAACACCCTGTGTAGGTCTGTAAATTAAACTCTCATTGTTTTTTTTTTTTTATTTGTTGGATTGTGAAGATGGTATCCATAGTGCTACTTCTTTTTCGGAAATCATGTTTTCACAAAACTGATTTAATTATTTATTTTTTAATATATTCGTGTTAAGTTTTATGTGATTTTTCCCATTAAATTATTCCAGTGTGAGAACATGAACGACGCTGAGCAGCTGACGTGGCTGCTGGTGAACCACATGGAGGAGGTGGTGGCTTTATCAGCGGAGCCTCCCGTGCAGGAGCTGATTGCAGCAGTGCACCGTCACCCACGTGCCAGCGGACTCCTGGTGCAGGCAGTGGGTTCCCGCTGTCAGTCACTCCAGCGCCCCAGCTTCGTGTGCCGCATGCTGCGCTGTCTCGAAGGTGTACACCCCTCTCAGAGCGGCGCCCTGCTACTTCTGCTCGTGCCTCGTCTCCTGGGGCATCCCCACCTAGCTCCCGCTCGCCTAGCAGGCTCATTGGCTTGCCGTCGCGCGGAAATGCTGCTCACGCTGCCACCCCACGAGGTGACTGCCCAGTTGGCCGAGGCAGACCTGCGCCGGCTCGCGGATGCCGTGCGCTGCACCAGGGGCCACGGCGGCCTGGCCAGCCTGCTTGGGAAGCTGGGCACACAGTGCTACAACATCACCCCGTTGGAGTCTGAGGCTACACGGACTTTCAATCCCGCTGACATCCGCTCCATCACTATGGACAAGGCCTGGTTCCTGGCGCAGGTCACAGCCAGGTAACAAAGTCAATATCTGTTATATTCAGGTGCAGTGCGATCATTTCCTTGGTGTCCTCCTGAACAACAGCTCCAGTCACCCTGGAGAATGCTGACTTGGAGGTGCCAATTATTACGAATTTTCTATAATTATTACGGATTCCCCCCCCCCCCCCCACTATTACATTATTACAGCTAAACACAAAATTATTACTAAAGAACAAAATTAGCATAAAAAAATTGTATTATGTGAATTTACAAGAAGCATTTGACCATGTGAGATTGAATGACATACTAAACATACAAGAAAACAAAAGTACTCCTAAAAATCTCGTCACTATAGCTATAGTCCCGTCGCTCTAATTTCCGGCAGCCAGTCGCGTTGCAGGTCGGCTACATTTAAACGTGTGCGTCTTGTGATTCGCTGATTCCTTTCTTAAGGCTCGATAAATACTTAATATAATCGCCTGCCATTTTAGCTCTTCCGTTGGCATTCGCAGAAAGCACACGAAGACGTTATTTGCCGCTCAATTATTTGCTGAATTACAGTGCGTTTGATTTATTATCATAGGAGCTACGACATGATAATGTTTAACGGTGTGGCAAATAGATTCCTCGTATGGTAGCTCGACAGCATAAAAACAAAAATGGCGAACGATACTACCTACCTAGACTTTATAGAGCCTTCACTTTCTAAAACGTAAGCAAAGAGGCGGAGTCACGCCAGAAATAACAGCGTCGGGACTATAGGATTTATAGATAATAGATACATATTTTGTTTGCTAATCTTTAAGGTTTTCCATACTTACCGACTCCAAGAGGGCTATATTTAATATAATTAAATAACCTATACGCACATAGAATTATTCCAATTCAGAAACAACTAAGTAAACTAAAGGAACTCCAAAAGGAAATAACATTTCAATGGATACCTAGTCATTGTGGTATACCTGGAAACGAGAAGGTCGATAATATTGCAAAACAGGCAACATATTTTCAACCAAGACCTCTTCAAGTGATATCTTTGTTCAGTGCCTTTGCTTCAGTAAAGTCTCATTTTACAAACCTATGGATCAACAATTGGCTCTCTTCTGACAAAGGAAAAATTTACAGTCTGTACAAAAGAAACCAAATGACCTGGAAATATACAAAAACTTGCCCAGACATGTTCAAACATTTTTAACAAGAGCCAGAACAGGTCACATTGTCACTCAATTGTACCTACACCGATTTCACATTTCTGATAATCCTACTTGTCTGTGGTGTAATAGTCATGATGAAGATCTGGAACACATTCTTCTAAACCACAAAAGAAGTAAATTAAAATCATCAGTACCAGTTGCAGAAGACACAGCCCTGCAGTATATATTGACTACACCCCAACTCTGACTACTAGCAACAGGCGTCTATAATGAACACCGATCAAAATACCCCTCATTTCTCGTGAAAAACAAAAACTGAATAGACTTATAGTGGACTTTATGTTTTCAGCAAACAGCTGGATACATTAAGAAGATTGATTTAAGGTTTTCAAACTTACATGAAACCTCAAGTTATGATCATAGGTTTCAAAATACTGAGTTGCATGTCACCTAAAAATACATACAATTTCAAGATTTTTTATTTGAATAAATATCACTGATGAACCTTACTGAACAAGTAATGACTACTTCACTGTGTTAGTATTATAAATTTTGGTGGTAAATTACCTGGTTAACTAGTTTCGACGTGGTTTGCGTCATCCTCTGAATCCTAGTGAGTTCCAGCGCTATCTTCTGGTTTCTTGTTGTGGTGGGGTGTGTTCATGATTGCATCGAAAACAGTGTTGTAAATTACTGTACCTACTTGACTAGTTTCGACTTCGTATCAGCTATCTTCAGAACTGAGGACCACCTCTGCTTTCAGCGCCTCATAGATAGTGACGTTGGTTTCAGTTTGGAGTAATGTTGGGTGTTGGTTCCAGGTGTTCACAAGCTGGGTCAGAGACAGCGCAGCTGCTTGGTAAGCTGGAATACGAAGAGATCGTGTCCATCCTCAGCAGCAAGGAGTTCAACGCTCTCAATCTGAAGGACTGTCTCAAACTGGGCACCCACCTAACCCTGCAGGCGTACCAGAACGTGCCCGCATCACAGGTCAGCTTCAACGATGTGGCGAGCTACGTGGCTGCTGACCAGTCCGTGACGACACTGGAGTCCCCGCTGTACAGGGCTGCGAGGCTGTCGCTTCTGCAGCACGTCGCCAACATCAGAGCATTGATGCCCAAGCCTCACCAGGTAACTAGGGATTCTGGAAAGATTTTGGCCAACAAATTGTGCCGTTTATATTTCGGCACATCTTTCTTTTCCTTTCTATTCCTTTTAGATTTTTCTATCTTTATATTTTTCTCTGTTAATTTTAATTATTCTAACTTTTCATAGATGGCTTGTAGTTTTTTCTTTCTGATCTAGTTCTTCTTACTTCTCGTAGATGGCCTTTCTCTCAACTTTCTTTTTTTTATGCTCTGTTTCTGTTCCTATAACCTATGATAAGTTGATACCGAGGGAGCATTAATTTTTTGATCCGGGGAGTATTAATTATTTTGTAATTACGCTTGCTGATTGGTCAAGAAAGTGGTGTGATTTAGATTTGGTCTGTGAAGCGAGTTTCATCTCGAAAAGTAGAGTGAGTCTAGATGTTGGGCTCGAGGAGGTCGGACGCGTGGCAGAGTGCGAGCTGTTGCGCGGGCAGGGACCGGGTTCGATAAGTCTGCCTGGGGCAGAATAGTAATCGGTGTGCGGGAACCTACAAGTGAATTGTAGAAGATATTCGGATGGAGTTTAGCGGCGAGTTTTGGGATGTACTTATTAGTTTGAGCTGCTACCATTTTCCAGACGGATTTATGTTCAGTCAACTCTGGTGAAATTCTGGTCGGTATTTGTATTTTTGGTGGATCGTTACTCGAGTTGTGAAATACCTAAAAGCCTGCCTCTAGCATTCATCAGTTCAGTGAGTTGGTTTCGATTTATGTTTAATCAAGTTTTTGCAGTAGAACGGATTTAAACAGTATGGAATCCACGACGAAGGCGCTCATTGTTGGGTGACGTTTGAGGGGTGAATAAACTGTATAGAACGGTTATGTGTTACGAATTTATGTTGCATGCTGTAATAAATAGTTGTGTTTTACAGTGAATGTGTGTTATCACTTGACTACCTCGACACCCAGATTACCATCCTGATCATAACGATTCATGGCAGGGTTACTTTATTATTTAAATGTCTTGTTTTTCATGTAACTAGTTGAGATGTTTAGAGAAGACAGACAAACCATAAAGTAACAAGAACAGGGCCACAGTATGTGTCAAAATCAAAAGTTACAAAAACATTAAAATTGCCAGGAGTTACTAATTCATTTTTGGAACTAAAATATACCATGTCCGGGAAAAATAAAAAATCATATCTGAGGAACTGTTATATTTACTCTCTTAATAGACACACTTTTTTCCATAATTTTTGGATTAAAAACTCAGGGTGCGTATTATGTGCGAGAAAGAACTTTTAGGAGAAAAAAATCATGACTATCTGACATCCCATGTGATAATCACAGCTGGTTCCGACATTGGAAATTCAAGTAATATTTAAAATGATCTATTGTACGACTTCGAGAGCAGTAATAATGTAAAGTGCCTAAGATACGAAATTAATAAGAAATTTCACTGCAAACCGAGCTTTCTCCAATCTTTCCTATTTTCTGCCTTCCTCTTTGTCTCTCGATATGATCCATATATCTTACTGTCGTCTATCATCCGAAATCTTCTCTTGCCCCGAACTGTTCTCCCGTTTACCATTCCTTCCGTTGCATCCCTCAGTAGGCAGTTTCTTCTCAGCCAGTGACCCAACTAATTCCTTTTACTCTTCCTGATCAGTTTTAGCATCATTCTTTCTTCATCCACTCTTTTCAACATAACTTAATTTCTTATTCTCCTCTCTGTAGATTGAAAACTCAAAAAAGTTTCATATCCATTGTTCAAGAATTAAAACAGAAAATCAATATCCCGAATTTAAAAGAAAACTTACAAATTAAACCAAACCCTTTAACTCTATTAAATATAGAATATAATCTAAATTTAACAGAAGAAATACTGAAATCAGAAGTAAACACTGAAATATTGAAACAATTGTCTTTAGAGACAATTAATATTAGGTACCCTCCACAAAACTGGCTTCATTTATACACCGACGGATCCTTGATCTCCAGAGAACAAGGTGCCGGTGCAGGTGTTACGTGCTGTCTCTTCTCACTTTATAGATCTCTTGGATATGGAACAACAAGTTTTGATGGTGAAATCATTGCAATAAGGGAAAGTCTCAGGAATCTTCTATGCCACATCGATAAATTTAGGAATGCAGTTATATTGTCAGACTCCAAAGCAGCTATTCTATCAATAGTCTCTAAACACACACCTTCATCTCAAACATCAGAAATAACTAAAATGCTCTCTCAATTAATATCACTCAATAAAAGAATTGTATTCCAATGGATACCATCCCATTGTGGAATCCTGGGAAATGAGAATGCGGATGCTTTAGCAAAGAAGGGCACCACTGCTACTTACAGACCTGTTACTAAATCTACGTATTACTCTGTGAAAAGATTTATTAAATCTACATACTTAGACTTCAACGAACAAAATTTAATAACATAATCCCAAGGGAAAAAATGGAACTCTCTGCATCAAAATCCACAGTTAATTCCCGATTTACCACGAAAATCGTCTGTAGCTGCATTTAGATTGGCAACAGGCCATGATTGTTTGGCCAAACACCTGCATAGAATTGGAATATATCAGTCCCCTAACTGTCCATTGTGCAACTCAAACCAAGAAATGGATTCGGAACACCTAAAAATCTGTGCTTCAGTGGCTGGTCATTATAATATCTTTGAAAAATATTGGAGTGCAAGAGGTCAAATGACTTCATTGTCAAATGCCTGGCATTAGAAAACAACAACAATTTCTTATTCTGTCTGTCTACTTCAGATGTTCCATTCTTCTCCATATCCACATTTCAAATGCTTCTAGTTGCTTATCTTCACTTCGTCGTAATGTCCACGTTTCTGCCCCATGCAGTGCCTCACACTACACAAAGCTAAGATGGTTGAAATAAGTAATTGGATGGCAAAGGCTAGAATCAGAGAGGAATGGCAAAAGATTGTATGGAGGGCCAGGATCCTTAAAGGTTTGTTGATCCAATGATGATGATGATCTTCCCATATAGTCTTCAAATACTATTTCACTTGTTATTAAATTTTATTTCAGTTAAACATTTTTCTCACTTAATCATTTTTTTCTATAGGTCAGCATAAAAATGTATAAATTAAATTTCACTGTATTACTTTTCCAGTTTGAAAAATGCATATTATCTAGGTTCGACTCGATCATCACCATATTGTCGTGTATCTGATGGTGAACAGCACTGGTAATTAGTAGGAGTACTCACAGCATTGTGGCCTCTTGCAGGTGTACTATCCTCAGGACCGGGAAGCAAGTGTCAAGGAGACCAAATACTCCTCACGCTTGGACCAGCTGTTCATGGATCCAGTGTTCTGGGGTGCCCTGTTCAAAGTGGCGCCAGCTGTCACCTGCTACCTCAAGTCCCTTCCCATGCTCACTCATCATGGCGCAAGGCCCAGTGTACCCCAGGAGTCCTGGGACGACCTTGCCAAGTTTGGAGTCCTCTGCCTTGAGGTGATACAGATTACCACATGATATCGAGTCATATTTATGATGTCCTATTACTGTGTACCTTAAATATATTATGTGCATGTCCATTTAAAAACAAACAAAAAATGTCATATAATCTAATTGTCTATACGGTTTAGTTACAGAGATATGATAGAGAGAAGGTATCAATAACAGATGTTGTTCCTAACCACATAAATGCTTAGTGCCGCAGGTTGTTGTATCGTAGCAGGTATTCAAAATATTCACCATTATAATCACAGTATAGGCATGCCCATCTCTGCCATGCACTTTTTGATTTTGAAAGAAAAGAGGAGAGTTCTGAATCCTGGCATATACCTCCACAATTGATTGCCATAAGTGTTCTCGGGTGAGATGTCTTCCAGCATATGCCAGGTGCTTTAAATGAACTGAATAACCAAAAATCACAAGATGTGAGATCGGGTGATCTTGCTGGCCATGGAACAGGTCCATTCCTCTCAATCCATCGTCCTGGAAATTTCATGATCAAATCTTTGGGATAATGTGTAGTGTACATACGGACAGTAGCACATGAATTCAATCATGCCTTCCCAAAATAAGACTCATGTCAGTATGTTCCTCATTAGAATTCTTGTCATTTTCCATTGCAACTAAAACAGTTACAGTTTAGACAGTTCATATGACTTTTTTTTTTTACAGGTGAATAACATAATGCATATGTTTAAGGTACATGATAATGGGACAACCTGTCAGAGTAGATAACCAAATTGAGGGACTGACTGAGGTGTCTTAAGTTAGAACTAAAATATTTATCAGAGATAGACAAACGCAGATTACATCTGCGAATTGAAAAGAATCTACGTTCATAAAGTTGATCTTTGATACAGGAAAAGAGTAAGAAATTACTAAAATGCATGGCTTCTTTGCCCACTTGTTGAGCATTTTAAAAGTTTTGTTTACTGTTTTGCCTACATTGTAACAAAATTTCATATTTTCTTAGATTTAAAATGGCAGAATAGTTTAGGTCACCACCACTTTCATACACTACACTTGTTCACGCAGTTGGGCACAAAGATTGAAATCTGCTTGAGCCAAATATTGACAAAGAATGAAGTGAATTTTTTTTAATAAAATTTAAAACCCTGAACTGCTGAAGATATATGAATTCTTTTTTTATAGTTCCTAGTCATAATGCTAGTGTTGAACGAAAGTATATGTTGGATGATTCAAATGGACTCTTAATGGAAGTGTTGGGTGGGGGAGTACTTTTTTTTTTTTCGAAAAGTATAAACTTCCCACTGATGTAGTATTAGACTTTTTTGTTATACTCAAAATGATCAATCCACCCTGCAAATCTGCAGGGTTATTTCACTTCCACCCTGAATATAGAAAAAAATGTTTTTTTTTTTTCAACATGATTCTGGAAATACATGGTTCCTGAGTAGGACTTCCAAGTATGATCATAGTGTACTCCAGTACATTTGTTTGCTGGAATTATTATGATGTATTCTAAGGAAGATTAAGTTAAAAAAAGAAGTAACACCAGTGCAAAGCATGTCCCTGACCCTCGTGATGTAACAGGGTTTTACTGTAGTACACATACAATTGTACTTTGCATACAGTGTGTTCCGGAACACAATGCGCAGCAGCACTGAATGGTCGCTAGTCCGCAAAATTATTGACTTCACTGCATTTTGCATTGCAGGCCGTGCATTGGCTGCTGCATGCCGACCCAGTGGTCCCTAAGCCCTGGTACCTGCACGTGGGGCTGAGCTGCGCAGACGAGGTGCTGCGGGAACCTGACTTGGGGGCCATCATCGGCCAGGCCAGCCACTCCTCCTGGATGGCATCGGCATCAGGCACTGTCACCAAAGTGGTCAAGTTCCTGCTACAAGGCGAACCACTCCCATCTCTGGCCGTCTCAGGTGACTCTCAGACATTGTGACACGATGTGCCGACCCCAGATCTGATCTGCACTGTACTGACTATTCGTGTTGTGGACAGGTCTGACTGCAGCGCTGAGTGACCCGGACACCGTGTGTGCAGCACATGCATGCCAGCAGATGGCCGTGCTGGTGCTGTGGCTGGAGAAGACCAGACTACGTATGCATGGCATCCCCAAGTTCCTGGCCAAACCTACTAAGTGAGTGTTGGCCTTTAAATACAACAGTTTACTGTAATTTCCTGAGCATTGATTGACCTATATTCGTCTTTGGTCCACACCTGTGGAGTAATGGTCAGCTCGTCTGGCCGCGAAACCAAGGGGCCCCGGGTTCGAATCCCGGTCGGGGCAAGTTACCTGGTTGAGGTTTTTTCCGGGGTTTTCCCTCAACCCAATATGAGCAAATGCTGGGTAACTTTCGGTGCTGAACCCCGGACTCATTTCACCGGCATTATCACCTTCATATCATTCAGATGCTAAATAAGATAGATGTTGATACAGCGTCGTAAAATAACCCAACAAAATAAAAAAAATATTCGTCTTTATGTGTACAGCCAGCCACCTTTCATTCAATAGACCAGTGGTTCCCAAAGCCAGGGTCATGTAAAGAACTGAGGGAGGTCGCGAGAAGATGTACAGAATAAAACAAAAAGGACTTACTAACATATATTTATTTGCATTTAGAAACATAAACAACATTGAACACAAAACCAAAAAATCTTTCAGCAGTTATAAAGTAAAAAATAATTAATGTGATAAGTGTGTTTTCCCCCCAGAATGCAGCTATTCAAATTTGGACTAAGTATTTGATACACACACAGTAATATCACAGTCTACTATATACAGTCGCGAAGCTTGAGGTGTTTTTTTGCAAATCTCGTGATAAAGCGCTCCAAGCGGTTAGCAACTAAAAACAATAGACTGTCCATGGTCGACTTTGGACTGTGTCGTATTTCCATCGAGTGCTAGCTCGTTGCGTATTTCACATTGATGCTTGTGAAATGTTCGTTATTGGTTGTAATGAAAATGTTAATGGCTAAAATATAATAATTGGAATAATAATATGGGACAAGGAGGAGACGTTTGTAGTGCTATAAATTGTAGCAACAGTAAGAGAAAGAGGCCAGAGTTATCCTTTTTCCGATTTCCGAAAGATTCAGAAAGGTTCCTGGGTTTCCACAAGAATGCTGTGCAGAAACAAAACTGTTAATTTGAAATTCTTTGTGACTGTTAGAATACATTATATCCTTAAATTTCACAATGAAATGTTTCAGTCTAACCGAAAGGACATTAGATACCGGTCAAAGTTCTGTCACTTAGGCTGCTAAATTTCCAGAGAAATAAAGGTTAGGTCTACTTTTTTTTTTTCAGAGGATATATTTTTATGTGTTACTTTACTAATGACGTAGAAAAATTAAGTTTGTTTTAATGAACTTTACTGATTACGTTTTATTTTCAATTCTGGTGGGATTATTATTGCTTAGGCCTACTTTTTTCTTCAAAGGATATGTTTTTAATTATAGCTGTTAATTTTGTTATTTTTATTTGTTGCTTTAACTAGAGACGTAGAAAAAGTCTGTTACAATAAAATGTATTGATCACGTTTTATTTCCAATTCTGGTGTGATTATTATTGCTTAACCTCATCCCACTTTGTTAACTACGTAAGCCTACACTACAAGTACCGGTACACGTAAGTTACTCCATTAATTCATATTTCCATTATTATAGTTGTAAAGAGAAATGCAAATTAATATTTATTGGTTTCATAGTTAATTATCGCTATAATCTTGAATGAGTGAAGCTATTATAGTAAATTTCAGTTCGTTTTGCACAAACAAAAATTATATTACTTATTTCTTGCAGGTATCTTCGAGTTTATGGTGGAATTTAATATACTTCATTAAAATAATAAATTAACTTTATGCATTTAATATTTCAATAATGGAAGGAAGGTGTTAATTTTTCCAAAAGAACACGACAACGAAAGTGTAACATATTTTGTCGGCTGCTAGGAGAGAGATCTGCGATGATGAGGCGATAGTAGCGATCCTAGTGGTGGGCAACTACCCCTGTTTGCATTTTTACTACATATTGAGCTTTGCGACTGTATATAGTAGACTGTGGTAATATCATTTTCAAATTCGAGGTTTCTTGCTTTTGTTATGATGGTAATCATAGACGAGAAACTTAATTTGCATGAATACAAGATATATGGAAATAATCCTAGGAAGTTATTAAATATAATTATTGAAAATAGAGAGATGAAGATAAATGAAGCTCCTTAGGTTGGAAATGTTATAAAAAATTTAAGAGCTTCTTTTGCAAACTTGAGGTATTCTTTTGATGCAAAACTGGTCAATGCCCTGTGAAAAAATGGTCTAGTTTCAGCATTCTACCAGAAGGAACATATTTTAATGAGTTTTTCCTTTATGTATATATTTTTTTTAATTTCAGCTGAGACTCCAAGGGGGGTATATTTAATATAATTAAATATGTACCAAACCTATATGCACATAGAATTATTCCAATTCAGAAACAACTAAGTAAACTAAAAGAACTCCAAAAGGAAATAACATTTCAATGGATACCTAGTCATTGTGGTATACCTGGAAACGAGAAAGTCGATATTGCAAAACAGGCAACATACTTGCAACCAAGACCTCTTCAAGTGATATCTCTATCCTGTGCTTTTGCTTCAGTAAAGTCTCATTTTATAAACCTATGGATCAACAATTGGCTCTCTGCTGACAAAGGAAAAATTTTACAGTCTGTACAAAAGAAACCAAATGACCTGGAAATGTACAAAAACTTGCCCAGACATGTTCAAACATTTTTAACAAGAGCCAGAACAGGTCACATTGTCACTCAATTGTACCTACACCGATTTCACATTTCTGATAATCCTACTTGTCTGTGGTGTAATAATCATGATGAAGATCTGGAACACATTCTTCTATACTGTCCATCCATAAACCACAAAAAAGTAAATTAAAATCATCAGTACCAGTTGCAGAAGACACAGCCCTGCTTTATATATTGACTACACCCCACCTCTGGCTACTAGCAACAGGCATCTATAATGAACACCGATCAAAATATCCCTCATTTCTCGTGAAAAACAACAACTGAATAGACTATAGTGGACTTCATATTGTCAGCAAACAGCTGGATACATTAAGAAGATTGATTGATTGATTGATTGATTGATTGATTGATTGATTTCAGCTAATTGAACACAACAGATTCAGTATCCATATGTGACTGTTATAGTTGTTTTGAGTTTTCGTTTGGAAAATACTCAAAAAGCTGTTGTTTAATATCGTATTTCAGGTGGTATCCACTGGTTTTGAGTATAATTATAGGGAATGTCAGTTTCAAATAGAAATGCCACATAATATGCTCAGTGTCAGGCACAGGTCACTGAATGCATTCCGACCAGTTCTGATGCAAATGCTGCAACATTTTACAACAAATTCAGCACTTCGTATTTTCGCCATCAACACGAAAGGAGGACTGTTAAATTGTACTTCCCATGCTTTATAAAATTTAAGTTTTTGCATATTTGTTTTTTGTTATGGGAGAGATATTTCGAAACACAGTATTACAATTGTACGTCCACTGCTGATATCTATTTGGTTACTTCTCACAAAGTGAAGGGGGTAAGAAGGCGGTAGATGCCATCGTTAGACTTGAGTAGAGGCAGGAGCATGTGTCGCAGCACAGCACAGCTCTTGGTGATCATTGTGATATGCAACAAACAGGTGATGCTGTTATGAAATCTGATGCAGGAGTCTCATCATCAGCTTGTCACGTCTGCCACTTGTGAACTCTTACGTCGCCACCCCACCCGACGTGTGGCGCCAAGGCTGGGCCACAGAGCTGGGAGGGCCATCCCGCACGTCAGTGCCACCCTTGCCTGTAGACTACCTGCAGGACATCGATGTCCTCCAGCAGCTTATATTCAGGTGGGTAACACATGTGTGACTTCACTTCACACTCCATGCCTTTGTTAAATACCTGAACTTGAGTGCATCTAAAGGTACGGTCACACATCGCTACTTTTGCTGCGCAATTTTTGTACTGCAGCTGCAAAAGTTGCGTGTCGTGTTCACACATAAGCTAAAAGTAGCGTGCTGCACGCTACTTTTCGTGCTGCGCAACCCGAGTGCAGCAAAAGTTGCAACTGGAGGTTGCGAGTCTGTTCACACACAAGGCGCTACTTCTGCAGCCGCAGTCATGCTGCAGGTTCCCATCTCCGTGTTGACTTCTCAATATACATTTTGTGGTTATGTTCGAATTATTAATGAACTCATGCGAAAGCTTACTTATCTATTATTTGCTTTTCTGTCCTAACTAGTATTCAGAAATTGGCATTATTTTTACTTTAAAACTTTTAAAAATGCCTATATACTTAAATGATAACCAACAGCATATTCATGTAATCAATGTTGGCAACCCTCCTGTTTTGAACTACGCTAAGGAAAATTTAAAAAATGAATTATATCGTCAGCAATTATGCTCAGACAGTGTTGTGTATTTAATAACTATTACAAATAATTTATTTTCATCACATCTAACATTAAAATATATCCAAACAATAAACATTGGCACATTTGGGTGGTAACACTGGTTGCAACCGCAGCAAAAGTTTCAACAAAACCGATATCAAAAATGCTGCGGCTGCAACCCTGAGAACCCTGTTCACACGTCGCTACTTCTAAGCTGCGCGTAGCATGGAAAAGTAGCGGGCAGCAGGTTCGGCAGCTGCTACTTTTCGGGTTGCACCGTTGTTCACACGTCGCAGTACGAGAGTTGCGCAGTTTTTTGTACTGCATCGCTGCAAAAGTAGCGACGTGTGACCGTACTTTAATTCAGTATTCTCCATTGTAAGCTACTCACTAACTGTTCCTGACAAATGTAAAAAAGATTACTAGAGAATTTTCCAGGTGTTAAAGTTCTTTGTGTCCACCACTTTCGAGTAGCATAAAAATTTCTACATTCATCACATGAGCTTTGCGTTGTCTTGCACTACAGGATAACTCTTCTCGGATGGACCAGTCGTCAGCAGTTCGAAGAGACCTGGGTGGCTTTCCTCAGTGTGTTGAGTTCGAACCCCATGGAGAACTGTGCTCCTGAGGAAGTGGCCATCATGGTACATGCAAGTAGTCTGGCGGTACGTGCCATCTCAGCCCTGCTGGTGCAAACATTGATGCTTCCGATGCCAGGCAACCCTAATACCAGCCGACTGGTGCACCAGCCACGCGAGAAGGTCCTGCCACAGTCCAAGTATGTGCCAGTGCAGCGCGTCACCACCTCTTTCCCTCTATCTCTCACTTCTAGCCGCATTTGATAGACAGTAGATAACTAGTGTGTATGTTCCCAAGTCTGCTATGTTTAGTTTATGTGTCCATTTACTTAATAAGCAGAGCTAAATCACCTTTATTAGAAACAAACAAACATTGGAAGGAATATACTAATGGACATGAATTGGTATACAAAGAATACAATAATATTCCCATTAATGTGTACTCTAATATACTATACTGGGTGTTCATTTCAAAGTGTGTCATGACGTCACTGTTGTTGGGTCACCGATTTGAAGCGAGTTTCAGCTTATATGTTAGAAAAGTTGCCTATTATTTAAGGCGTTCTTCAATCTGAACTTGAGAACGTGTACGGTATAACTTGAACGTCGTAGCAACAGATGGCGGTCTGTACGGTCTGTGTGCTACCATAACCTCTTTCGAACTGTGTTTTGCGCCAGCAAGTCGTATGCAGGGTATTTGTTATCATCGGTTGCGTACTGTAACATTCCACAATACAAATCAAATGCTCCGTGTCCATGTTGACCGTCGAAGTTAATGTCAACAAATATGTAAGTAATCGTCTTAACCCTCTCCCCATATCCCGACAGTACTTATTTCCAAACAGTTCACATTCCTGCCACTACCGGCGTTACCGTACGTATCGGTACGTACTCTTCAGAATGAACGCCGTACTTGCTAGGCAACTTCTCTACCTCTTAGGTTATACACCTCTGCGGAAGTGTAGGAAGATTGAATTCTCTAGGCTCATCGGCTAGCCACATGACGGCATACAGCGAGCCATGACACATTTTGAACTGAACACCCAGTATTTCATCATGTACACAGAAACAAAATATTAATGTTCACGATCCAGTTAGATCTCAATAATATAATGTTTAAATAAACCATCATTCACTAAGTAAATATTACAGCTAATTGAAAATAAGATAAATAGTTATGAATGTTCGAGCATTTCAGCGATAACAAAAAAAAAAAAAGCGACAAGTTATTTCCGAACAAACATGAAATATTTAAGTTTGCAATAATAAAAGTAACATGCATACATACGTGGTACATTCATTAAATTCTGAGACTGAGGGTATAGTGGCGGTGTGGTGCACTAGAACGGATAGGTGGCGCCGTGATATGGTACCTTGTCAGTCTCTCGTCCCAGCATCATACAGTTACGTGCATATAGTGTAAGCAGAATTACGGTCTTTGTTGTGACGGTGATTTGAATGCGCGCGTCGGAATTCGAGTATGTTGCAGTTTGAGCAATGGGCAAAAGTCACGTTCTGTCAGAAATTAGGCGAAACTGCTATAACCGATCATAACTGGAGACGAAACATGGTGTTTCCTTTACGATCCGCAACTGAAGCGACAATCCGCCACCTGGAAAACGCCATTCTTTCCACGACAGAAAAATCCGCAACAAGACAGGTCAAAACGCAAGGTGATGCTTTAACAGTTTTTTTTATTCAAATGGAATTGTTCACATAGAATTCATCCCACAAGGTGCAACTGTAGACAAGATCCTCTACAAAGAGATTCTTGGCTGTTTACGCAATTCAATTCGTCGTAAGCGTCCTGAGCTTTGGCATAGGAAGAATTGGCTGTTGCTACACGACAACGCCCCTGCACATCGCTCCATCCTTGTCCAAGAGGAACTTGCAAGGCAACAGGTCGCTGTTTTGCCACACCTTCCGTACTCACCTGATCTCGTACCATGCCATTTTTTTTCTCTTTCCCCTCATGAAATCAATCCTACGTGGGCGTAATTTTTATGCGGCCGAAAAGGTCATGACTGTCACAAGAGAAGCCATACGGCATCTTCCTGCCAACATCTTTCAGCAGTGCTTCCAGCAGTTACACCAACGTTGGCAGACGTGCATAGCGGCCAACGGCGACTATATTGAGGGAGGATGTCGATCTGTTTAAGTGTACGCCGTATCACGCGGCATCTTCTGAGACATCCAGATTCTTGTGGGTGCCTACCCTTCAGGCGTCAGTGTCAGAACTTAATGACTGTACCACGTACATACATATAGACATAGTGGAAGTTTCAAATGTTAGGACAAATTACAATTAGTTGAATTGAATTAATTGAACTCCCAATATGTAGACATATGATTTAATAGATTTAGATGATGCTTTGTTGTCTACAACAGTACCTGAAGATATGGCACTTAATGCGATATTGCAACTTCTTACTTCGCACATTTTATAATAAATCTGTTAATTTCCTGTATAACAACAGTTTAATACAAGTAAAGCAAACATGATCAGGCAACTACTACAGACATGTAGCAAGTTACAATAATTTACTTGATTCAAAATCTGTCGCAACTGCTTCTTACAAAAGCTTACATGGGAACAACTTAATAGAAGTAAATTGAACCTGATCAGAAACCTATTTCACAAAGATGTGGTGTTGTACATTACAAATTACTGATGAAAGTTGTTGTAAAGTATGAAGTTGTATCTTTCTCTTCCACGAAAGAATTAAAGTGTGTTGTACATTACCAATGAGCGTATTCCGAATCTCAGCGCTGAGCAATCTGATGGTATCACGGTGTTCCGAATTTCAACGATAACGTCATTGATGCTCCACCGGTGTCGCACTGGTTCCATCAGCTTGCAGAGGTGGTGGCAGTCTCCATCAGTGAATCTGATTGGTTCTTGTATAGGGCGGGAATTAGCAGACGAATGACATCGTGCACTGTTGTGTAATGGCGGTGTGTTCTGCTGTATTGTTTGTAATGAGCACAACGTAAAAACAATATGTTAATGGCTTATGAGCGAACATGTCAACGGACCCGTTATTACTACCGGTTCAAGAAATAAATTAATAACTCTTCTCGGGTTCTCAGCCAGGTGAGTTGGAGATTAGCTTCCAAGCTTTCGACGGCTAGCTCTGCCATCTTCTTCAGGGACGAAGTGATGTGGGACCACGTCTAGCCGGTATATATGCAAAAGTAGGGCTTCCCGCTGCGGGCCAATCAGGAGCTAGTTCCTAGTCCCGACCGCCAGGCGCATTCTGGTTGGTGGACACGTCAGCCAATCAGGAGCCACTTGCTGGTCCCGACTGTCTGCCGTGTGCTGGTGGTCTAAGCATATTGATGGCAGGTTTCCATGCTGTACTCAGCTGTAGACCCCCGTCTCTGTTGAAATTATTGCCATCTAGCTGGATTTCGATGGCTTCCTTGATAACTAAGTCCCAGTAACCTGATGTCTTGTCCAAGATGGTGGTGGCGCTGAAATCTATCTTGTGGCCAGTTTCTAGGCTGTGTTGGGCTACTGCAGAGTTATCAGGATAATATAGTCTAATGCTGCGTTGGTGTTCCTTGCAGCGTTCCGTAATAGTTCGTCCCGTCT
Source organism: Periplaneta americana (assembly GCF_040183065.1). Classification (NCBI taxonomy): domain Eukaryota; kingdom Metazoa; phylum Arthropoda; class Insecta; order Blattodea; family Blattidae; genus Periplaneta; species Periplaneta americana. The sequence goes on from NC_091128.1 coordinate 174,834,882, forward strand.
GCCCGATGTAGCATTTCCCACACTCACAAGGTATTCTGTAGACACCAGGTGTCCTGAGACCAAGGTCGTCCTTAACTGGTCTCAGCAAGTTCTGGATCTTTGTGGGCGGCTTATGGATGGTTTTAATCCCGTGTTTTCTTAGCATTCTGCTAATTTTGCCCGAGATGGGGCCGTAGAACGGGATATATGCCATGCCCTTTGTCTCCTCTTGTTCCTCGGCAGGTGGTTTGTCCGAAAAGGCCCTTCTGAGGGCCAAGCCGATTTCCCTGTTGCCGAAGTTGTTCTGTAGGAACGTCTTACGTAGGTGACAGATCTCAGAAGGGAGACTCTCTTTGTCCGAAATCCCTCTCGCCCTGTGTAGAAGAGTCGACAGGACCATTCGTTTCTGTGCCGGATGGTGGTGGCTGTGTCCATTGAGATATAGATCGGTATGAGTCGGTTTCCTGTATACTCTGTGACCCAGTGTGCCATCTGACTTCCTGGAGATGAGAATGTCTTAGACCACCAGCACACGGCAGACAGTCGGGACCAGCAAGTGGCTCCTGATTGGCTGACGTGTCCACCAACCAGAATGCGCCTGGTGGTCGGGACTAGGAACTAGCTCCTGATTGGCCCGCAGCGGGAAGCCCTACTTTTGCATATATACCGGCTAGACGTGGTCCCACATCACTTCGTCCCTGAAGAAGATGGCAGAGCTAGCCGTCGAAAGCTTGGAAGCTAATCTCCAACTCACCTGGCTGAGAACCCGAGAAGAGTTATTCTACATCAAACGCCGGGAAAGCCTCAAGTCATACAAGAAATAAATTGTTTATGCTCTCTTTTCTTTGAACGAGATTGGGAAGGAGGGGAAGGTAGCCAATAAGGAAGCATGCCCACAAGTTTAAAATAACAGTGTTTCCAGCGTAATGAAAATGTGCATATGACATTGTCTTGCCAGCATGATTGTCTTTGGCCGGTGGTGATAGGTAGGTGTGTGACGACCATGTGGTTTCGCAGGTGCAACGAGAGACTGCGTGCCATCCACGAACTGCTATGGTGGAGACTGCAGGACTTGGAGCTGCCGGGGCCCAGTCTCCAGCTGAGTCACGTCTTCAAGCGTGGCAGTATAGAGCGGCTGCTCAGCCCTCACAAGTACGGCTACAGCCAGGTGTCACTGGAGTATCTGTGGACTGCCACGCGCATCCTGGATGGCAACAGCAACACTGCCGAGGGAGAAACGCGGAAAGCTACAGGTAGACTATAAAGGAAGATACTAAACAGAGCTGTCTTTCTTGGCGTGAAGGAAGGCAACTTACAAAATATTATTGTAAAAACATTCTTAGAAATAGATCTTTAATGGGGATGATTGCAAAAAATGTTGTTGTTGTTTTCTAATGCCAGGCATTTGACAATAAAGTCATTTGACCTCTTGCACTCCAATATTTTTCAAAGATATTATCGTGACTAGCCACAGAAGCACAGATTTTGAGGTGTTCCGAATCCATTTCTTGGTTTGAGTTGCACAGTGGGCAGTTAGGGGATTGATATATTCCAATTCTATGCAGGTGTTTGGCCAAACAATCATGGCCTGTTGCCAATCTAAATGCAGCTACAGACGATTTTCGTGGTAAATCGGGAATTAACTGTGGATTTTGATGCAAAGAGTTCCATTTTTTCCCTTGGGATTGAGTTATCAAATTTTGTTTGTTGAAATCTAAGTATGTAGATTTAATAAATCTCTTCACAGAGTAATACATAGATTTAGTAACAGGTCTGTAAGTAGCAGTGCTGCCCTTCTTTGCTAAAGCATCCGCATTCTCGTTTCCCAGGATTCCACAGTGGGATGGTATCCATTGGAATACAATTCTTTTATTGAGTGATATTAATTGAGAGAGCATTTTAGTTATTTCTGCTGTTTGAGATGAAGGTGTGTGTTTAGAGACTATTGATAGAATAGCTGCTTTGGAGTCTGACAATATAACTGCATTCCTAAATTTATTGATGTGGCATAGAAGATTCCTGAGACATTCATTTATTGCAATGATTTCACCATCAAAACTTGTTGTTCCATACCCAAGAGATCTATAAAGTGAGAAGAGACAGCACGTAACACCTGCACCGGCACCTTGTTCTCTGGAGATCAAGGATCCGTCAGTGTATAAATGAAGCCAGTTTTGTGGAGGGTACCTAATATTAATTGTCTCTAAAGACAATTGTTTCAACATTTCAGTGTTTACTTCTGATTTCAGTATTTCTTCTGTTAAATTTAGATTATATTCTATATTTAATAGCGTTAAAGGGTTTGGTTTAATTTGTAAGTTTTCTTTTAATTCGGGATATTGATTTTCTGTTTTAATTCTTGAACAATGGATATAAAACTTTTTTGAGTTTTCGATCTACAGAGAGGACTGTATGAATGCCAATTGTTTCCTGGTAATCTGATAAGTTTTTCATATTGAATCAGTGCTTTTTCTTCTATTGTCATTTTGATGCTGTTAATATTAGTGAGGAATCTCATAGAATCTATTGGAGTTGTTTTGATTCCACCAGTAATGAGTCTGAGAGCTTGGTTTTGAACATATTCTATGTCGTTTATGAAAGGTGAAGTAATTAAAATTTCTCCGCAGTATGTCAGCACTGGCTGTATAAACATTTTGTATGTAGTGTTCAAAGTATTCCTAGAGCATCCCCATTTCTTTCCTGCTAGTCTTTTTAGAAGGGAGAATCTTTTGCGAGCTTTTTCAGAAATGTATTGCAAAAAATGTAGAGTCGCCTTCACATCCTTGTAACTTTCAAAGCTTTAGAGGTAAGTACTTCAAACTTGGCATGTTTACTGAAAACGGCTTATTTTATTTTCCTTAATTTTTTTCATAACTTTTAAGGAGAGAAACTTAATTTTTTACCAGACTATCTAATGTAAAAAATGACTTTCATTTCCACTCAAATTTCCGAAAACTACAGTTTATATCAATCTGTCATTTTGACAGCTTTTTAAAACATCTTAGCAAAGTTAGTTCGGTTTTTGTTTTTGGTTATAATTGGTTTTATAATAGTACATTATGCAACGAGCCTATAATGGTAGTAATTAAGACGCGAGTATGTTTGTTTATGAAACGAGCGCAAGCGAGTTTCATAATTTTCATACAAGCGTCTTAATTACCATTATAGGCAAGTTTCATACGACTTTTTATGCTCGACCATATTTCTAACTTGAAATTTTCATAAGTATTCATGTTATGGTTATGTAAGTGAGGAGCGGAACTGACCTGAATTGTGAGATGTGCGCAGACGCGAAAGTATTGATTTTTTCCGAGGCACGAATGTCATTGACCTTGATATAATCTAGAGAATAACATGAAGATTAGTCTTGATATAACCTGGAAATTGATTTAGAATTGAAAAACGAGATGACAAATTGAATTTATTTGAATATTATTTACAATTAACGCGAATTATTATAGTAACGGAACATAACCTTCTGCGACAGTATTGGATTTCCAGCCTCCGTGACTTTTCGCTAATTGTCTTTCGATTGCATATCCGAGAATAATCGATACTTGCGGTTTTATAATGGTACAATGGTGATTTCTCATTGGCTGAACAACTGAATTATAATGAATAGGTGTACTTTAATGAGGTCCATTAAAGGGCTGCTACCAGGTGTATAATTACTACATTTCGGCATGGTCGAGCATAAAAATAAATAAAATATATTTAACCCCTCTTTGGAATGAAAAAATTTGCGTGTACTTTACAACACCCAAACCATACAATGGCTTATTATTATTAAATTTTAAACCAACATTATGTTCATTATTATCTAAAACAGCTTTGTATGAAATATCCTTATCCTACAATAAGTACTTGTGTCATTTTTGCATGTCCCACTTCAGCACTAGAAAAGTTTGTTAAAAATTGACTGCTATAATGTAACATACGAAAAACTGAGTATATACTGAATTTATTGAATTTTCTCTGTAAGATTTACACTATATGAATTCATTTATACACATACAGGCTATATACATATTATGACAGCGACGTGAGATTCGAACTCACGACCAGCGTCCCGCAAGAGAGAAGATCGCGCGGAGCACTTTGGGACGGCACGCGGCGAGAGAGTGGAGAGGGAGTTTGCGCGCGCATCTTCTGCTTGCCTAGAGAGGCCGAGAAATCCGTCGAAGTGGAAGACTCGCGAATTCGAACTTTCGAGGCTACGTCGCTGTGGTTATAAATTACGGTCGCGAAGGAACGACAGCAGTTTTTTTCAGTTATTCAGTCAGTGAGTAAGCCAGAGCAAGCAAGCCAGACTTGTGTGCCGGAGTTCGACTCGAGTGTGCGTCCGCATCTGCGTCAGCGTCCGAAGGCCTGAGTTCGAGTGCAGTGGACCGCAGTTGGAGGGACCTGAGTTCGAGTGCAGTGGACCGCAGTTGGAGGGACCTGAGTTCGAGTACAGTGGACTGTCTCTGAAGGTCTGTGGTTCGAGATACTGTGAACTCGAGTGACTGAGCTAGAAGAACTGTGAACTGAGAACTGATAGTTCTGATTTGTAAATAGTGCTTTGTAAATATTAGTTAAGATTAACAGTTCATTGTTGTTCGTACTAGTCCAAGTAAATTGTCATTGTCATCAGTGGAGTGCTATAACGAATACTGTGTTGAGTGAAAATCCAATTGTTGACGAGAGCGTTTAAGGCGAATTGTAGAAAGGAATTATTGTTGTGAGGAATAAATTACATTGTTGTTACTAATAAAATTCACAATATATATAAGAAGTGTCGAGTGAAAATGCACCAAGTCCATCTTCACTTTCTTATGGATTTCCCCTGTTTTGAAAGTGGTAAAAATAATTTATATCTAAAACAATAGGGTATCTAATCCTAGTTTAAAACAAAAGATTTCATAGCCTCAAAGGAATCAATATGTACTGTTGGTTTACTTTAAAAATTGCTTTCTCTTTTTCTACATGACCTTAAAGTACATCTCAAAATAAATTGTCTGGTTCAAAAGGCACTGATTATCTAAATGTTGGTGCCTACTGAAAAGTATTTTCCTATGGACTAAGTGCATTTTGATTAAATGCTCCCTGTATACATAGTACGGTACATAAATAATGTACTAATAGGAAAAATTTAATATTTTTTTTACAACACTCACTTAACATTATAGTGATGTTCGTTAATGTGATTCACAGTCTTATAATGTAGTTCATACAATAAAACCTCATTTTAATGTTTCCGTTTTTTAAGGAATAATTTGTTAAGTCCCAGTAAAATTATCATAAGAATAATGTAATTAATTTCTGCTTTTAAGGAAACCAGTTTAAGGAAAATTCTGCTTTTAATGAATACTTTTCAAGTGGATTTTGTGATAATGAAACCCAAAATATCAAATCGACTTTCAATAATCAATAATAACAGCATATTCTATAGTGCATCTCAATCGATAGTAATGTGGTGCCATGCAGTGACGTTATTGTCATAATTCTTTATAGTCTCCATTTAAGGGAAAGAAGTAATCCCTCAGATATTCGTTAAAAAGGGGTTCTGCTGTATTTCAGAAAGTTAATTTTAGTTTTATATCTTTTTCTAGAATAATTCTTCACTCATCATCATCATCATCATCATCATCATCTTTATCTTTATCTTTATCTTTCTGTTATCATCATATATCATCATATCATAATGATTATTATTCCAGAATGTAATCTGAAGCATGTTGCAGTGTCCGTTACTTCTGTAACCATAACAGATAATTCTGTAGGACCAAAAAGTAATCTTTACATAGACGTAAATGATAATTTTTGTTAAGTTACAAAAACTGATTACATACACAACTATTACTACTTTCAAAAGCTGAACTAAAGGGAGGGGCTACTCATCAATTAGCACTGGTCAGCTTGATGAGTTAATGACTGAATTTGGTATAATTTTCCTCTATTCAATACCTAATTCCCTCTTTACCCTTTCCTATCCAGTCCTCTGACTGAACTCTTACTTTCTTCGATCCCGACGGCATTAGAGCATTCGAGGCCTACGGGTTCATTTCCCTTTCCTTCCTCCTCTTTCTACTTTTCTGTTCCTAGTGCTGACCTGCTATGGCACTAAAATCGTCCTCCAGTGGCTTAAGAGAGGGAAAGCTGGTGATCAATAAGATCTCCCAGCTAGGTCCAATGGACCCGTAGACCAACAGCAGGTGTGGTCTTCCAGACATTCTGGCAGGGGCGTATACTGGTTAAAGGGTTTGGGCTACCGCTGACCCTATTATTACACAAAATATATCTAACAATTACTTTAATTTTAATTACTATGGTAAAACTAATAATACAAAATTATTACATTATGTTATATTATAAACTTTTTCTTTTGTAATTTCCTTGGGCTACCGCCGGTAGCCCCGGTAGCCCGCAAAATACGCCCCTGCATTCTGGGGGTTGTGTGTGAATGAAGTAGCCACCAAAACGTTAAAATATGGTGTTCACTTAAATCGGCTACAATTTGCCATTTTCACATGATAATATCTTTGAAAAATACTGGAGTGCAAGAGGTCAAATGACTTTATTGTCAAACGCCTGGCATTAGAAAACAACAACAACAACGAAAAACTTTTATAACACTAGTGTGAAAATAACACTTTCAACAGTTTGCATCGATTGTCATTTGTTTCCCACCTGATGTCTAATGGTAGCAATCGCAACTAATCAATGAAGCAGTTTAAACAAAGCCAGGCCATTTTTTAAAAACGACTGTTTCTTGGTTAAGAAACATACAAGAAACATGCACAGATTAAATAGACTGTTTCACAACCATTTTATCGATAACTATAACTTTTCCATCAGTAATAATAACGTGAATATGAATATGATGACTGAATGTAGGAAGCTTCAGTAAAGTTGAAATGCCGAATCTGATGTTGCAGTATCGATGCACTGCCTGGAGCACGAGCAGTGCCTGGCCGCGAGCGGGCTGGATCTGCACTCGTGTCTGCACTTCCTGCTCGACTTGTACTCGCAGTGGACTCTGCCCCAGTCAGGCACACCCCTGCAGCTGGTGAGCGAGGCAGTACGCTCCGTGCTCGCCATCTCAGACCTCTTCACGGAGAAGGCGCAGTTCCAGTGGATGCTGGCCACCTGCCTGGAGCTAGGCCGGCACCACCCGTGCGAAGACGAGATCCTGCACCAGTACTTGGTGCTGGGGGCGTGCAAGGCGGCGGCAGTGCTGGGGCCGGATGCCGAGGTGCTGGAGCGCGTGCGCAAGCTGGTGGACGGCAGCCTGCGCTCCAGCTTCCTGCCCGCACGCATCGCGGGCCTGCACGGAGTGCTGTATATACTGCAAGGGGCGCAGCCCGCCAGCGACGTGCAGCCCCTGGCAGTGGAGTACATCCAGCAACACATCGACAAGCAGCGCAGCGAGGAGCACCACCTGCTCATGTGGGGGCTCGTGTTCTTCCTCCTGGAGAACTTGGAGGACCAGATGGTGGAGACGGAGGTGGCGCCTGCCGTGTTGCAGCTGGCACTCACGCTGGTGGGCGCATCGGGCCTCGCACCCAGCGTGCACCTGGCGCTGCTTCAGGTCTGCATTCCATACCGCACAAGTTAATTTGCTTGTATTGATACAGATTAGAAAAATTGCATTGCATAAAAGCATGCCAATTTTTATTTCTGAAAGCCTAACAGAGTCTGAGGGGAAAAAAAAAAAAATGTTGAAATATTCATTCATAGCATTCTGCCCAAGGGCTGGTCATTAAATTATTTATTGTTGTTTAGAGGGGATTTATTTATTTCTATTATGTTTTTTTGGGTAGCTCAGTTGGCAGAGCAGCTGGCTACGGACTGGAAGGTCCGGGGTTCGATCCCAGGTGGTGACAGGATTTTTTCTCGTTGCCAAACTTTCAGAACGGCCCCAAGGTTCACTCAGCCTCCTATAAAATTGAGTACCGGGTCTTTCCCGGGGGTAAAAGGCGGTCAGAGCATGTTGCCGACCACACCACCTCATTCTAGTGCCGAGGTCATGGAAAGCATGGGGCTCTACCTCCATGCCCCCCAACTGCCTTCATGGCATGTTACGGGGATACCTTTACCTTTTTTTTACCTTTACTTAACGACGCTGTATCAACTACGAGGTTATTTAGCGTCGATGAGATTGGTGATAGGAAGATGGTATTTGGCGAGATGAGGTCGAGGATTCGCCATAGATTACCTGGCATTTACCTTACGGTTGGGGAAAACCTCGGAAAAACCCCAAGCAGGTAATCAGCCCAAGTGGGGATCGAACCCGAGCCCGAGTGTAACTTCAGACTGGCAGGCAAGCACCTTAACCAACTGAGCCACGCCGGTGGCTATTTCTATTATTAATTTAAGTAACGTTAAAAGAAGATTTGAACTTTCACTACAAACCCAGCATTCTCCAATCTTTCCTTTTTTCACATTCCTTTTAGTCTCCGCATATGGTCCATGTACAGAGAGAGGCAGCGAAGTTACCGCAGTATTCAGGGGACGCCGGGGAACAGATTGTCCACAATCCATTGCTCGACTCACCAGTAAACTGTAGCAGCACAGTGAGCATTCAGTCTCATTACGGTAGCCCAATGAAATCTTCACGCCGATTGGCGCAGGAGTTGATATTACACAAAGATCGGCATTACCGGGACTGAAAATGCTGCACTTCCATTGTTACAAAGTGTCAATTGTTCATCAGTTAACACAATGGGATCCAGCTGCCCGTGTAAATTTCTGTCGGTGGATGCTACAATCTGTCCATAATGGTATTGTCGATCCTTCTCTTTTAGTTATGACGGACGAAACTTAGTTCCGTTTAAGTGGATATGTGAATTCTCAGAATTCATGGATTTGGGACAGAAAATTTACAAGAACATCCACATACTCTTGAAGGCCTGAAATATGAAGTCATGTGAGTGATATCTGAAATTTCAGAGGCGGAGATATGAGTTTCGGAATTTTTTAACACAATGCAACATTTGTATCGAGAACGCAGGATATAATTTTTAACAGCTGCTTTGATGAAAGGTAAGATCTACACCAGTTTTCAACTTCATTCATTCATTAATTCATTAGGTAATTCTTACCGTAATGAAACTGAACGCCCGTCCTTTGCTGCTACAGCTTACTGGTGAGTCGAGCAGTCTGTTCTGACATCCCCAGCATAGTGAGGTAACTTTTCACTGCCTCTCTCTGTATCTTAATGTTGTCTATCATCTAATATCTTCTTCTACTCCGAACTTTTTTTTATGTGTCCTTCAGTATCCCCTTCCATATATCCGAATGGGGAGATATGTTATTTTTTACTGTGGAATAGAGATGGGATAAACTGTTCTTTTTAAGAAACAGTTTCGACTGTAACAGTTTCATGAACGAAACTGTTCCAAAATAACAGTTTCAAAGAAACAGTTACATAAGAATATGTTTACAACATCAGTGTCATCTGTTCCAAGTGTTCCAACTGTTTCAACCTCATCTGCTTCGGGAACATGTTTCAAAGCTCCTAAATAGCCTTTAAATCAATTGTTCAGTGTATTATGACAACGAAAGTCATTTTTCGTAGGTTACTGTTAAGGGTACAATAAATAACTATAATCAAAATGAATCGATTTTAGTAAAAATAAGGCATATAACCCTAGGAGAATTTAATAACGATGAAATTAGCCGTTATTTTTCGCGGTATATTAATAATTAACACTATGTTAGGACACCATGAACATATTCTCCATCAATGGACAGCTAATAATTAGGAGATTTATTAGGGAATTTCATTCGTACAATTAAATTTCGCGATCCTAGATAGGCTACTGTTGCACGAAGGCCGTGTGGAACATGGATAATATTATATCTACTTTCAATTGAAGGTCAATGATAGTTCTACACGTGGCGTTTGCAGGTAACAAAGAAGAGGAAAACTGTTTAGAAATTGAACTGTTTATCTCTTGGAACCATGTGAGACGTTGAAGTGATCACTGGAGCAGTGTAACTCCCTTTGGAACAGTTGGAACAGGTTATATCACGAAGCAGTTTCAATTGTGAAACAGTTTCAAATAAACTGTTCCAGCTATTTTTACCCATCTCTACTGTGGAAAGATTCATATTTGCAGTTTTTCTTGGGAAAGATAAATGCGGTAGCTTCCCGTTCTCCGCTTTCCGCGCATCACTCTCTCTTTCGCTTTTAAAAACACCAGCGGGCTCCAGCGTGGAGATGAGAATGGATTTGACTAATTATGCCCTCTAGACTTCACCAAAATTCACCTGTCAGTGTTTTTGACCCGATCCCAATTAGCCTTTTCCCTCTGTTGAAATATAGTAAAATTATACTAGTGAAAGGTATACCTCCCCCCTAAAGGGAATTATTTAGATTTAGATGGTTAATACTTCTTGGAATATTCCGTGTCGCTATAGGCCATGAAGAGCCAAGACTGACCAACCGACTTCTGGGCTCAGTAGAGGTGAACGATCATCCAACCAAAATGAGAGTAACGTGTGGTCAGCAGAATTATCCCCCCAGTCGTTATACCTGTTGGGATATTTGCGTTTATGAATACTCTTTGTAATTCGAAATTTTCTCGGGCTTCCAGCCAGGTCATAAGTTGGTGATCCACCGACGTTTCGAGGTGTTCATCTTCCTCATCTTCAGGGTTAAATGATATCTGAGGATACCCAGCTCCTTAATTTATAGTGCCAGAGGGAGTCAGCCGAGGAGCTGTGCGCCGATTGGCTGTTATTAGTGCGGACGTTCTCGCCGCGGTCCGCACTAATAACAGCCAATCAGCGCACAGCTCCTCGGCTGACTCCCTCTGGCACTATAAATTAAGGAGCTGCGTACCCTTAGTTATCATTTAACCCTGAAGATGAGGAAGATGAACATCCTCGAAACGTCGGTGGATCACCAACTCATGACCTGGCCACAGTATAGAGAACATACAGTAAAGACACCTAAGCCATTTCGTGGGAACAAATTCTGAGTGCGCATGTCACGAAACCGGGTGTATTATCTGGAACCTCCACCAGATGGATCTCCATCTACGCAGGGCTGGCATAATTTAATATTAACTGAAAACATTCATTACTCATCTTTTAACAATTTTAAAAACATGAGGCAAAGGAATGGAAATATAACCATAATAATAATTACTTCCGTATGCAATCATCATGAAAATATTCACTAATTGACGCTAACGTTCAAGTCACTGTTTGAGGCTTATGTTGGTAAAACTGATCCAAGTACAACATAATACACCATGGCGTCCGTTGCGGTGGAGTGCGAACATGAACGTCAACAATGGATATAAGTATTTTGACTTCCTAGCGACATAATATTAATGATAGATAATATACATACAAGATTATTCGTATTACTGACCAATAAAATAAATTTTAAATAAATATTTTACTAATATTTTGATACTGGTTTGATACTAGCGACATAGTTGGATTCATTGAGAACTAGACCTTACTGAGCTTGAATTTAGTACCAACAACATCAAAGGAGCCGACAAGAATTGTCCCTACTGATTCTTCTTATACTGTGACCTGGCTGGAAGCCCGAGAAAATTTCGAATTATCACGTCGCCAGGAAAGCTTCAGTAGTTATTTCAATACTCTTTGTTTTTTCCTAAAGTAGGTTATTTTACTATGCTTTATCAACAGCTTAGGTTATTTAGCGTCTGAATGAGATGGAGGTGATAATGCCGGTGAAATGAGTCCAGGATCCATCACCGAAAGTCACCCAGCATTTGCTCATATTGGGTTGAGGAAAAATCCTGGAAAAAACCTCAACCAGGTAACTTGCCCTGACTGGGAATCGAACCCGGGCCACCTGGTTTCGCTGCCAGATGTGAACCTCCTCTTTGTTACAATATACTAACATCATGAATGGTGGGTAACTGATACAGGGTCTGGAGCGACTGGTGGTGACAGGGTCAGTGGGTGGCAAGGTGGCCGAGCAGGTGACGAAGCTGGCTGTGGAACGCGTCCAGCACCCCAACCCCGCTGTGGCCACCCCTGCGCTGCAGCTACTGCTGTCGTGCATGTACACGGAGCGGTCAGACGATCTCAAAGACCCCGAGTTCCTGATGCAGGCCATGGAGAAGACATCCGCACTCTTCGACAGAATCAAGAAGGGCTACCCCTTCGAGGTGGAGTTGCTGTGTGGCGTGCTGCCTAGCCTGCTCACAGACTTCTTCCCGCCCTCCGAGATCATGACCAAAGTCATCGGGGAGTTCCTGTCTACACAGCAGCCACATCCTCGCTTGCTGGCTGGCGTCGTCTTCCAGGTGGGTAGCACTAAAGACTGGTTCACAATAAACCGGGAACGAGGATGGAGAGTGGAGACCGTGAACGTGGAGATTTTTTATTCACATTGGAAACGACTATGCATATTGATATGCAAGTCATTGACTATGTGTAAAGTCGGTACTACGCATTCTTATTTTATATATATATATGTATAATTGACCAATGGCATTCTCTTTTTTCTTCTCTTTTCCTTGTGTGCCTTTTGGTTGTAACTGACATTGGCCTAAGAAAGGTGTGATGGTTTTAATTCATATCTGGTAACAAGATCCCAATTTTAGCCAGAAAGTCACTGAACGTTTTGCTGAAAATGACAGGAAAATATAATTCAAGTATACAACAGTTTAGAAAACTTCAAAGTTCGTGAATTTATTATATTTTTTTTTATTACTAGGTCTATGATTGTTACTCTACTATTATTATTATTATTATTATTATTATTATTATTATTATTATTATTACGCAGAATAAATATGGGAAATGCCTGTTATTATTCGGTTGAGAAGCTTTTGTCATCCAGTCTGCTCTCAAAAAGTTTGAAAGTTAGAATTTATAAAACAGTTATATTACCGGTTGTTCTGTATGGTTGTGAAACTTGGACTCTCACTTTGAGAGAGGAACAAGGCATTGGATTGGAATCCGCAGGGCAGCAGAGGAATTGGCAAACCCAAGATAACCTGGAAACGAACTGTTCTCACAGAAGCAAAAACGATGGGGAAGACATGGAGTGAGATCAAGGCATTGGCAGGAATAGTCAGATGGAGAAGCTTTCTGAGAGCCTTATGTTCCACGCAGGAATGATGGGAAGATTGATTGGTTGGTTGGTTGGTTGGTTGGTTGGGTTTGGGTTTGGGTTGGTTTTGGTTTTGGTTTTGGTTTTGGTTTTGGGGTTGGGGTTGGGGCTGGGGTTGGGGTTGGGGTTGGGTTTGGGGTTGGGGTTGGGTTTGGGTTGGGTTGGGTTTAGTTGAGAGAGAGGGGGGGAACAGAGGTTAAGGGTGTTTGAGAATAAGGTGCTTAGGAAAATTGTTGGGGCTAAGAGGGATGAAGTTACAAGAGAATGGAGAAAGTTACACAACACAGAACTGCACGCATTGTATACTTCACCTGACATAATTAGGAACATTAAATCCAGACGTTTGAGATGGGCAGGGCATGTAGCATGTATATACGTATATACGTATGGACGAATCCAGAAATGCATATAGTGTTAGTTGGGAAGCCAGAAGGAAAAAGACCTTTGGGGAGGCCGAGACGTAATGGGAGGATAATATTAAAATGGATTTGAGAGAGGAGGATATGATTGTAGAGACTGGATTAATCTTGCTCAGGATAGGGACCAATGGCGGGCTTGTGTGAGGGCGGCAATGAACCTCCGGTTTTTTTAAAAGCCATAAGTAAATTATTATTATTATTATTATTATTATTATTATTATTATTATTATTATTAGCAGTACCTGTGCGCTCCGCTGCACCCGTTAGAAATAAATATAAAGTAATTACATAATTAAAATAGGACGTTTGATCCAGGGAACATTCTTGTTTCATAGAAGGATAAATCATTTAATATGTTACTTAATTTGAATTGTATTTAAATAATTAAAATGCGGTCATTTTGGTCTAGAGAGCAATCATTTGGTGCAATGACAATTCCTTTAACATGTTTCTTAATTGTTATTACATGCAACCATAGTTTAATGAAGATTGACATATCATTTAGTTTTAATGTGTATACTTTATATTACTTGCTATATGTTTCAGAAGTTACTGTAATAACATTGTAGAATTATGTCCATCTAGAGAAACTACACTTTCCAATGGTGAAATAATAATTAAACAATTAATTAGCTTCCGATATTACTTCATACAAACACAGAAACATTCTCTTAGGCAATGTTTCATAGCTTTCGATTGTTGTTGTCCAAGGCCCCTTATAGACGAAGTCATTTGTTTTTATTTCAGTACAGCGCCTTAGATGTTGTTATTGTAATTTTAAAACTCATTTATCTCATTAAATATCAGTCCTATAAAATTTTTTCAAAGAATAAAACTTATCGGAAGTTATTTTTAAAGAAACGTTTGTTATGTAATATTTTTCATGAAAATTAATAATACCGGGTAAGCGAGATATTTCGATTTATTTAATTCAGGCCCCCTCTTAACCCCCCTTTTAAATAAAGTATTTTGAATGCTATACAGCCTAAAATCTAAGTTACAACGAACTTAATTTATATTCCAATTTTCATATAAATCAGTTCAGCCATTATCGCATGAAACAGTAACAGACAGACAGACAGACAGACATACAAACAAAAATTTCAAAAATGCGATTTTCCGTTTCAGGATGGATAATTATACATGTTAACACCAATTATTTTTGGAAAATCGAAAATTACCAGAAAAATTTTGGCTACAGATTTATTATTAGTATAGATAATAAAACATTCACGATATAAAACAATAATTATTGTTACTTTTTGTTTCTAAGTGAATGTTCTGGCACTACTCAGACAAAGTGGCTTCAGCCGCCACTGACAAAATATACACAATAGTCCATTATATGCAGGAACACCTGAAATATGCAAAAATATATGATTAGTTTTATATATTCATCACAGACGTTCAAAATATGTATAAAAATGTTTGTGCATTATTTTCAGTGGGCCAGTAAAAATATGCATTTGCATCCATAATAATGACCACATTAGGGCCTATGGTTCTTTGTTTTAAATTAAAGGTCCTCGTTATGCTTGCAGGTATTCGAATGCGCATGTCAGCAATCACAGCTGTCACTCATTCAGGACTGGGTCGTACTCAGTGTTGCCAACTTCACACAGTGCTCACCAGTCGGCATGGCATCATGGTGTCTGACTTGCTTCTTCATCAGTGCGTCAGTGAACCCCTGGCTCCGGGCTCTGTATCCTTGTTACAGAATGTCAGTTGAATTATCATACTGTCAATGTGTCAGTGTAACAAATGACCACATCGACTTTTAAGGCTGATTTTGTAATAAATTAGTATCCACAAATAATGTTAACATGACGTCACATTATGCTCTTGAAATGTAAGAGAAATATTCAGTCACCAAAGAAATATGTATCGTTGGTACTTCAGTTGTTTGTTAGGTGTTATAGGTTAACAACTGCCAAAACTCCGCTGTAGGAGGTTACTAAACCTTAGCTCTGCGCTGAAGGCAGAATCGGAGTTTCCATCCATTAATCTGAACCATTGTTGCTACTGACTGACAAGTCATTTGATCACTGCTATCAGTTAAACATTCTCCTAACAAAATTATTCTGTCAGTTTCACTGTCTATTACATTAGCACTAGAAAAATGTGTATTTTCTATCAGAAATTAATACTCGTATTAATTAATATATGTACGTAGTGAAGATGACGTTCAAAACAGCACACCATGTGGACACAAAATCTTCATGCATCTTAATTGAATGTGCGTTTTAAACTTGATTCTTTCAACTCATCCTACCTGTATGTAGTTTTCCTTGGCGCTAAGACAAATGTTGGGATGAGACTTAAAAGAAATTTATCACGGACATATATCTCTCTTCCCACACAGTTTAGACATTCCTCCAAATTAAAGCTTTCGAAATAGGAGCCTATATTCTCTTCATTGTCATGCGTGATAGTTACACCTAAATATTTAAATTAATTTACTACTTCTATATTTTTGGTTGGAGATCGATATATCTACATCCTGGTTCCTTCTTTTTCTATTTAGTATCATGACCTTTGTTTTTGCCTCATTTATTTTCAAACCGACTTCAACTCCAGTCCTTTCCAATTTTTCTAATATTTTTATCACTGGTCTTTGAATAACTATATTAAAGCATATGTTTCTGATAAAAAAAAAAAGATCCTAGCTTGCATGTAAAGGGACGTGAACTTAGAATCGACGTCACTGTGAGATAAAAGTAACAAGTAATTAATGACGTAATCATAATACGACGTCTGTACGAGTAGATACACCGTGTGATGATGCATTGGATTACACATTACTATTACCATCTTAACTGTTTGCAAGATTCCCTCACGTGCAGTCCCGGATTGGCCGCTGTGAATACGAGGACCGCAAACTGCTGTGTCTGGCAGCAGCAGACTTCTACCACCACGTGAGTTACTGACCTACCTTCATCATTACCAGTGACACTAGAATTTTTCGAATGATTTTTTCACGAATTTCTGCTAATTGAACAGGCCTGCCAAGTTTCAAATCTAGAAAAAGCTGATATCAGTATCTGCAGAAGCTGACAGAGGATAAAAAAGGCTGACATTGAACTTAATTGCTATCTGAAGTAGTGACTTCAAAGAAGAAGTCAGTTTGCTCGTGAGATTTATTTTATTATAGCTTTCTGTAAGAATTTTTCATCAAATTCCTGTTCATAACATTTCCCTTCATAATATTCATCTTGCAACATGTAAGAAAAGAGAATGTTCTGTCTATTTTCATGCTGGAACGGAACTGTGTTTTATTTTGTCTGATAAGACTGAATACTCTTTCCTCTGTTACATTGCTCTGGAGCAAAGTTCAAACAATTTGCATAACCCTGCAGAGTTTTGTCATTTTTTTTTACACCATTGTAGTCAGTTTTATTGTACAGATTGTTCCAAACTACCTCACAATCAACAAAATTCTCTGCAAGTTGTCTTTGCATGCATATGAATTGCATAAATTCATCGTAGAAATTATTCATGTCATCAATGGTGAACTTACTACAAAAATATTTAACTTGATTGAAGCTGCTTTCACTGTTTTTAACATTGACAAAAGTACTATCAGAAACTACTTCATTGTTAAGAGGAAAATTCAACTGATGTGCAAAAGAATGTTCTAACCTTAAAAAAAAATCTTAATTGCCGCCAAATTCGCTCTTACATTACATTAAAAATGGCGTCAAGAACAAAATGACAATTGCAAAGCAATATCAGATTCCGTTTTCTAGTGCACTCTAACAATGATTACGTGCACCACTTCAACCAATGCCAATTTTTTTTATTTATTTCCCCCCCCCCCCAGAAATGTATATTTATTTAAGTACCAGGTCGCAAAATGGACCCATGCCTTTTACAAGATGTATGTAACATAGTACATGATTCAGTATAAAAAATACAATTTACATTCAAACACTTTCACCAAGAGTGAAGTGTTTTACAAGAAATCACTCATTCATTAAACACGAGAAATTACTAAACTATTGAGCAATGGATTTGGATGTGTTCTTACAGATTTTATAAATTTGGTTCTGGCATTTTGAATATAATCACTAAATAACATTATATTTAGTGACTCATATAGTTGAGAGTTACTGATACCATAGTCTGCTCCCGTGATTGTCCTACATACAGATCTTTGTATTCCATCCAGTCTTTTAATATGACGTATATGAGTATTTGACCAAATTTCACAAGCATATTATATGAACGGATCAGACAAGTGTATAATAAAACTTTGACTTTAAGAGAGATGCGACTTTTGAAAAGAGGATAAAGCAGCATGAAATGTTGAAACGCTCTGTCTCTGATTAAATTAATATGTTGTCTGTAAGTCAGTCTTCTATCAAGATAAACGCCGAGATAACCAATGCCAAATGAACATTTGAAGACAGTAGTGTCCTCTCTTGTTCAAAACAAGGACTTGGCGTCAAAAACTTTGAGAAGGAAGGTAGTGCTTTAATCTATAAATATTGACATATATCTTACTTGAATTTCTATTAAAAAAAAAAAAAGCTGACATGTGTATGGTGTCATTAGTTCTCAAGCATTGGAAAGCAACCAATCATTAGTTCTCAAGCATTGGAAAGCAACCAATCATTAGTTCTCAGGCATTGGAAAGCAACCACTCATTAGTTCTCAGGCATTCGAAAGCAACCAATCATTAGTTCTCAGGCATTCGAAAGCAACCACTCATTAGTTCTCAAGCATTGGAAAGCAACCACTCATTAGTTCTCAGGCATTGGAAAGCAACCACTCATTAGTTCTCAGGCATTGGAAAGCAACCAATCATTAGTTCTCAGGCATTGGAAAGCAACCAATCATTAGTTCTCAGGCATTCGAAAGCAACCACTCATTAGTTCTCAAGCATTGGAAAGCAACCACTCATTAGTTCTCAGGCATTGGAAAGCAACCACTCATTAGTTCTCAGGCATTGGAAAGCAACCACTCATTAGTTCTCAGGCATTGGAAAGCAACCAATCATTAGTTCTCAGGCATTGGAAAGCAACCACTCATTAGTTCTCAGGCATTGGAAAGCAACCACTCATTAGTTCTCAGGCATTGGAAAGCAACCAATCATTAGTTCTCAGGCATTGGAAAGCAACCACTCATTAGTTCTCAGGCATTGGAAAGCAACCAATCATTAGTTCTCAGGCATTCGAAAGCAACCACTCATTAGTTCTCAAGCATTGGAAAGCAACCACTCATTAGTTCTCAGGCATTGGAAAGCAACCAATCATTAGTTCTCAGGCATTCGAAAGCAACCACTCATTTTAATTTAGGAGCCACTAAATTTCTTCGCTGTCTGTTTCAGTTGACAGATGAGAAGCAGAAGCAGACATTCGAATCAGCATTCCAAACAGCAGCAACGCAGCCATTGTTTGCTGATCTTATCGCGTGCTTGTGAGTACAGACAGTAAGTTGTCAGTCTGCTTAGTCTCCCTCTGAATCGAGCATCTGTGTAAACATAAATATGCAGACATTTCTTATAACAATGCCATTTTTATTACTATGTTACAGGCAAAGTGATGAGTGTTTCGGGAAAGACAATTAATAATATTCTACAGGTGAAGTTCATAGAAATGTGATATCATTGGAAGCTGACAGATTTTCGAGGAAAAGAATTGGCCGGGACCTTCTTCACATGATGGATGCATTTCCAGGAGCTGCGCATTGTACATAACATTCCTTCTGTAGTGAATAAAGATACAGTAATTCTCCTTTTCTGCTAGTTTGATTACTCATGCCTCTCCAAAAGTAAATACTGCCCTTTTCCCAATCTGAAGCCTATGCAAACCATATAAATTTATATCTATTGCTTGAAGCAATCGAAAATTCTGTTATCCAATACAGAACAACTACTTTCAAATATGAAGTTCTCAAAAATTCTTTCTATTCCTGTTTATTATGTTCGCCATCAAGTAGAAGTTTTTTTTTTTTTTTTTACGTCTTCTGGAAATTATCTTACAGATTCCAACTACTATTTTATTTCTTAAAAAAAATAGAAATGAACCAATTTTTCACATTTATTTCCACATTATTCTTTTGGATAATCATTCTACAGTCCAAATGAACTTTTTTTCGATTAAGTAAATAAACATTATTGTAGGGTTTCAAGTTTATTTTTAATTCTATCCTGATTTTGAGCTAATATGGCGCTCGATTGTTCAACAACCAGAGTCCTCTTATAACAGATCATCATCAACCATTAAGTTTAGATCTTGTCTGCTCCTCTAAATTTCAAGGAAGATGCTCATTTTTTATAACTTCAGTCGTTCCTTGTCTTAGTATAGGTATAGGGTGGATGGTAACTTCTGCACCAAAACAACCATTAAAATTTTGTGCTCTATAACGTAACAACATTTTTGCTGTCCTGAAGTTTGAAGTCAAGTCACTTCTGCTATCTATGAACAGTCTATGATACTCTACAATGTTCTTTGAATAGTTATATCGTGGACCATAATTGTGTGAAATTACGGAAATCGTTATGTTTTATGAAGCATTTGGCAACATCACGGCTGCTGCAATAACTCTAAGCAAGCACAGTCTGTACTCCTTACCTTCCTCTCCCCTCCATGTAACATGTGACGTGCACTGCATTGTAAGATTTATTTCAACGATTTTCGCTATTATTCAGTTTAAATTCATGGCTAAGTGGTTTAATTTGCAAAAAAAAAAAAAAAAAAAAAAGATTCAAGACATTAACTGTTCAGATTATTTTTATCTATCTGCTTGTATAGCAATCAGCCATTTCTCTCGGGCTTTTACCGCAATAGAGCACTGCAAACATTGGGCAAAGACTATTGTTTTCCTGCTTAACAGTGTATATTTTCATACATTCATTTTACTGTATTCATGACTTATGGTGTTAGATTTTTTATTTTAAAATGAAAATTTTAGATCATAATCTGAAATATTAAGTTAATGAGAATGTGAGGAACGAAAATTGTGGTATACGAGTAAGTAAATATAATTATTTTGACGATTTTTTTTTAATTATCTTCTACCAGTACGGACCCAGGACTCTCAGTAGCAATACCGGTACCTCCCGTAGTGTAGTGTACTATATCGCTTCAGAGCAATGGTGTTGAATCATTAGCAGATCAAAGGAAATATGTATTGATTAAAGTATCAGTGGGATAATTTTCTTCTAACACACTGCGCTGAAAATATGATCTTACAGATTCCAACTAATATTTCCTTCCTTGCAAAATAAAAATTAATTAAATTTCTATATTATTTATTTACACTTTGTCATTTCTCCTTTCTGTTGCGGAATAAGATAAAAGTATGTCGTGTGTATGCCATGAAGGTGCTTGTAGGCATGGAGGTAGAGCTCCATGTTTTCTTAACCTCGACACTAGAATGAGGTGTGTTCAGCACCACTTTTCGATCGCATTTTACCCCCATAGGAAGACCCGGTACATACTGCATTTGATAGGAGACCTCGGCTCTGTTCTAGAAGTTGAGGCAAGCCCAACAGCCCATGGAGAGCCAAGGACGACCAGCCTAGTGCTGGCCTGGAAAAGAAGTCACTCAACGCTCGTTTGACCCTGGCCTGACATATACTACTTGCCTCAGCAGGGGTGAATGACTATCCAACTAGTACAGGGTATCATGTGGTTAGCACATATAACTGGCTTGCAGAGCTGGATTTCGCTACCTTAATTTCATCACAATGCTGGGTTGGCACCAGTCTCGTACACTGGCCGAAATTTCTTGAAAAATATTCTTCCGCAATGAATACTCGATCTAGAACTCATTCTGCTGAATTGATTATGATATATTTCATGTTTCGTCACTACTGGCTGGATTCGGAATTGTTGTTTAGTCAACTGGGTGAAACCGTCAACTGTCCGAACCCCTAACACAGGTTTGAACCTCTTTAACACCAATAAGGCATCACTCATGAGGCAACTAGGGCAGGAGATAATGGGGTAGGTTGGCCAGTGATTCGAAATTATCATCATAATTTCAATCGTATTTAATGACGTATATTTATATCGTTGCTTACGAGATTACACAAGCTGGCGCATAGCACGATCGAGAGTAGGTCTCTGTGAGTCATGACAATTTCTGCTGCTAGGTTCGCCTCGCTGCCCTAAGAAATGATGAATAGTACCATTACAAAGCATTGTGTATCGTGAAAATAGTTCGAGTAATTGTGCATTACTGATTGAGTACGAATATTATAAATATGCCAAGCATATTACAGTGTTATTTGAAGTTTGTTCAGCTAAGTTATACCGGTATTCGAAAATTGTCTGCGTTTTGCTATGTGAAGAACTCAGTACCAACAGGTCGTATCTTTATAGCTTGCTTTTTAAATTACATATTGTCTGTCTTAGTTTTCCAATAAGCTGATTTTGTTTCCGAATTGTCCTAGTAATTTTTTTACGTTTTGATGTAATGGCTTTGGGAATTTTTTTACTTTCAATTGAGCACTATGTGGCTATAGTTTTTTTATGTGCTTCATAGATTTCTTCAATTGAAACATTTGCTTCATTGAAAGCTGATGTACTGTGTTCAACATTGGGTTTATTTTTCTTAGCAGGATGGATGTTATTCACCACTTCTGTTATCCTTCTTTTGTTGCGTCTACTTATGTTTAAAACATTTTGTTTATGTTTTGGAAAATCATCAAAGACGGATGGTACCACATTAGGAAGCAAACGTTTTAATGTTGTGCTAATGCTAAAATCAGCTTCTTTGAAATGTCTGCTGCAGACACGCGATTTCTTGTTTGGCGTCCAAAGAGTCCTTGGTTTGTCCCCTTCGCAAGAAATGGCTACACACCACTTCTTTCTTAGTCCTTCATCTTGTGAAAAACAATGAAACGAAAAATCACATTCTTTATTCTGGTTCGATTTGAACAATGGCACACAGCAGTAAACCATTTCAATCACACAAATTACAGGCTAACTTCCTAATTTAATAAATGCTAATTCAAAATATATTTACACGCACTAAAATACTATAGCGTTTACTATTACTATGCTCAATAAATTAATCAGTAGGCCTATAGAAATGTTTTCACCACTGCAAGAAAAAATCGCGCAAAAACTATACTTGTCAGTTATTGTGACGTTCGTATTTTTTTTAAAAAAGAGAGGGAAAAGTTAGGCCTTCTTGCAAATGCTTAATTATGAATTCAAGGAAATTAAAGATAATGCAGTACCTTAATTATTTGCAATATCTTATTTAATAACGATATTAATAATATTAGGCGAAAAGGGTAGGCTATGTAAGATGTCAAGTTAATTTATTTCCGGAAATGTTTGGTGTATGAACTGAAGTACAGAGCAGACAGTCCCTCAGTTTATATGTAATATGTTTTAATATCAAGAATGACAGCCTTTTATTGTAATATAATTGAGG
The DNA here is from genome assembly GCF_040183065.1 of Periplaneta americana. Taxonomy (NCBI): domain Eukaryota; kingdom Metazoa; phylum Arthropoda; class Insecta; order Blattodea; family Blattidae; genus Periplaneta; species Periplaneta americana. Next base: position 174,857,763 of record NC_091128.1, read on the forward strand.
AGTAGAAATTTGGAAATTACGTCTATTGTCCATAAAATATTGTACGAAGCATTTAATAAGCAATGGTGAGTCCTTTAAATGTCCCAAATGTCAATGTCATTTAAGTATTCTGCTATGAATATTTAGGGCAGAACAGCGCTCCGAGCGGCGGAATTGGCATTACGAGGGAACCACTTCAGACTCGTTTTTCAAGCGCTATGCGCCAGCTTGTGTAATCTCGCAAGCAACGATTTATATATTCCTCATTTTGAGCTAATATGGCGCCCGATTGCTTAACAATCAGAGTCCTCTTACGACAAAGTTCGCAACAATACTTTCAAATTTAACATGTCGTTCAATTTCAATGTGACTTGTCGTTTATAAGTAGAAGACATTTTAGAAAATGGCTGATAGTGCAGGAAATTGGTGTCTCATTGAGAGTGATCCCGGTGTTTTTACAGAACTTATTAAAGAATTTGGTAATCTATAATTTGTGTGTATAAATACAAAACAAAATGTGATGTTTTATTGCAATGTTTCAATTTTGATGTGTTGGTTGAGTAAGTTTCAGTGAGCTTTATGTTTAGGCTTTGTGACTGCCGGTTTAATGTAATTAATCTACGCAGCAATGTACAGTATGTAACGAGGTGTATTATGCCTAACCTTAAAATATTTTGTGATAATAATTCTTACATTTTTCACGGTAGATTTCTGGTAGGTTTGCTTAAGCAACCATGTGTAAACTAAATTTTCTAACCTTATTTTTATGGAATACTTCAAGATAATTAAAACAGTTTTACACTTATTTCAAGATATAACATATCGGTAACGTTTTTGAAACATATAGCCGTTACGAATTGTATAATAAAATGCAAATAGAATTATGTAATTTTATAATGGCTTCGACATGTACTTACACTGTAGAAAGCTTAGGTTAATTTAATCTTTGAAGTGTTGGACCTCGCATGACTAGGTTTAATATTCATAGCCAAAGGCTTACAGATGTTAATGCGCTGGAAAATTATGGGGACCAAATTATGAATGGTTATTTTACGTGTTTCTCTATATTCATGTTCTTTAGGCTAAATGTTAGCTGACTCTTATCAGCTAGAAAGTTTGTAATTTCAGGCGTGAAAGGTGTACAAGTGGAGGAATTATGGAGTTTAGATGCTGAACAATTTGAAAATTTGAAGTAAGTGTAGTAGTAATTTTTCCGATCATTTTATCAATAATTAGGTCTACAGAGATTTTTTTTCTGAATATGTATGTTTTATGTATGCAGGCCAATCCATGGGTTAATCTTCTTGTTCAAATGGGTTCAAGATGACGAACCGACAGGATCTGTCGTTCAAGACACTCGACTTGACAAAATATTTTTTGCCAAACAGGTGAGGCTTCCGACAAAACTTTTTTCGTGGGGACCATTAGAAACAACTCCAAAATACCGCTGTAATGTACTTTAGTTATTGCGCATTCCTAAAAGGCATGTAATGTGAGTTACAAAAAAAAAACGTAATTAAATTTGCCGGATAAACGTATGCTAGAGGGGGTCGCATGTTAGAAGAATTTACATAATTTCAGAACACGGTTACCTTCCTTCCCTCTCTCCCCCGAAAATTCCAACCCTATGCACACAAATTATGATACTGAAAAATACTTTTCGTAAACGTGATGATGTGCTTTCGACAATCACAGACGAACCTGCTCTTTTTTTTTGTGTGTGTTTTTAGATAAATTGTTGTTTTCTAATGCCAGGCGTTTGACAATAAAGTCATTTGACCTCTTGCACTCTAATATTTTTCAAAGATATTATCATGACTAGCCACTGAAGCACAGATTTTGAGGTGTTCCGAATCCATTTCTTGGTTTGAGTTGCACAATGGGCAGTTAGGGGACTGATATATTCCAATTCTATGCAGGTGTTTGGCCAAACAATCATGGCCTGTTGCCAATCTAAATGCAGCTACGGACGATTTTCGTGGTAAATCGGGAATTAACTGTGGATTTTGATGCAGAGAGTTCCATTTTTTCCCTTAAGACTGAGTTATCAAATTTTGTTTGTTGAAGTCTAAGTATGTAGATTTAATAAATCTCTTCACAGAGTAATACATAGATTTAGTAACAGGTCTGTAAGTAGCAGTGCTGCCCTTCTTTGCTAAGGCATCCGCATTCTCGTTTCCCAGGATTCCACAATGGGATGATATCCATTGGAATACAATTCTTTTATTGAGTGATAATAATTGAGAGAGCATTTTATTTATTTCTGTTGTTTGAGATGAAGGTGTGTGTTTAGAGACTATTGATAGAATAGCTGCTTTGGAGTCTGACAATATAACTGCATTCCTAAATTTATTGATGTGGCATAGAAGATTCCTGAGAGATTCATTTATTGCAATGATTTCACCATCAAAACTTGTTGTTCCATATCCAAGAGATCTATAAAGTGAGAAGAGACAGCACATAACACCTGCACCGGCACCTTGTTCTCTGGAGATCAAGGATCCGTCGGTGTATAAATGAAGCCAGTTTTGTGGAGGGTACCTAATATTAATTGTCTCTAAAGACAATTGTTTCAGCATTTCAGTGTTTACTTCTGATTTCAGTATTTCTTCTGTTAAATTTAGATTATATTCTATATGTAATAGAGTTAAAGGGTTTGGTTTAATTTGTAAGTTTTCTTTTAAATTCGGGATATTGATTTTCTGTTTTAATTCTTGAACAATGGATATGAAACTTTTTTGAGTTTTCAATCTACAAAGAGGACTGTATGAATGCCATTTGTTACCTGGTAATCTGATAAGTTTTTCATATTGAATCAGTGCTTTTTCTTGTATTGTCATTTTGATGCTGTTAATTGCTGATAAATTGTTGATAGTGAACTAACCGTAGGATACTGAAATTTTCGCGAAGAATGTTGTTTGTTTCTGTTGTTAGTAAGATGAGACAATATTGCTTTGCTTTTGTGCAGGTGATCAACAATGCATGTGCCACGCAGGCCATTCTCAGCATTCTGCTGAACTGCAAGCACGCAGACCTGACACTAGGTCCCACACTCTCAGAGTTCAAAGACTTTTGTCAGAGCTTTGACGCCAACATGAAGGGCCTGACACTAAGCAACTCTCAGACCATCCGTTCTGTTCACAATTCATTTGCTCGGTAAGTGCAGGATGATATATTCGATTCTGCTGCCAGTTACGGGATAGACTGTGAAGAGTTTTTGTTTTGTCGCAGGCAGACCCTATTCGAGTTTGAATCGAAGCTGGCCTCGAAGGATGACGACGTGTACCACTTCGTAGGCTACATTCCCATTGATGGACGTCTGTACGAGTTGGACGGTCTGAAAGAGGGCCCTATAGACCTCGGTGCTGTAACCCCAGATGCAGACTGGTTGGATGTAGTGCGACCAATCATCGAGAAGAGGATAAAAAAGTATGTAGCACATACTACATTAAAGTAGCGTATGCAGAAGCCTTCAGCTCCCATGATATCATGACAGACTTTTGATTAGGCCTACATACTCAACCTTAAGCTGATGTCAGTATGGTAAAACTGTAGCTCGTCATGACAGCCTCTCTTAGTTTTTTTTTTCTTTAAAAAATGGCCATAGTTTATGTTCCCCCACCCCCACAGAAAACTAAAATTACTGAAAAATGGCGGAAAACACAGTTTAAATTTCTAAAAGTCATGAAATAATATAAACTCCAAATTCCAAAACTGGATAATTTTATTTCTAAGAAAAAAATACAAAATAACATTTTTCACAAACATAGCACAATTATATTTATATCTGTGTAGACTACCTATCTACTAATAATTGTATTAGTTAGGCATACCAAAACTAACCTGTAACATCACTTACTAACAATACTAAAGTTTTTAAATAAAAAGGTAAACAAATTAATAGAGGAGTAGGAAAAATAATTCAACTAAGAAAGCTACGCAAGAGAATCTATTTTTCGTTATAGTTATTATAGAGATTTTTTTTTACTTATTCTTATTTTGATAATTATACTTACAGAAATTCTACTGTATCTTCCTACCTATAGTCCTGGTCAGCTTACTTCATACCCTAAGGGGAAAACCTACCGTTTTTCCCCCCCACATTACTATAGCTATATGCTAGTGGATTGTGGTGATTTTCTAGTTTGCAGGTTGAATTTTCTTTTGCCAACTTCGTTTCGAATTTCGATACTGACAAATACTACAAATGGTAGTGATTTTGTAACTGGTACAGTATGTTGACAGCTGAGACAAATGTTGTCGATACTGGATTTCCATGAAATCAAAATTGTTCTAAATTTCTGAGCCAGTTACTGGACCCTAGTGAAATTTGAACATACTAATAATTAATTAATATCAGTATTAATATTAATACTTAATAGTTATTTTATGTGTTGTGTTGTGATTATAATTCAAGACTATAGTCAGGTAAGTTTCCGGAGTTAGTTCTAATAATTTCATGTGGTCAAACAAAATACATTTTTAGGTTAGGTCTAGTGAATCAACTGTTTAGTCAAACCAATGAATTTCATATTGCCAGACAAAATACCTAACATGTTGATCCCTTTCTCGTATAGTTTGCCTAAGAAACTATGTTACAAATAATTGAATTATTTAGAATAATAACCTTCCAACATAAAGGTAAAGTAAGGTAAATAAATAAGTCTTTCACTACGTAGGATCATGTGATATCTGGTAACAGCTGACAAGATGGCAATAATTGCTGTTTAGGAACTGTCCTTATGTGACCCTCACTATATCAAGAAACGTACATATAAGGCATACCAAAAGCCTGAATAAACCAAATCTAACCCGTCACTGATCCTCAATCTTACGAAAACTCGCTTACTCTATAGTTCCTCAATTTACACACACATTTATCAGACAGTACACTGTGTCTTAACAGAAAAAGATGGCAGTTCTTCAATAAATCAACAACGTCCCCCGTTGAAAATCTCAAAACCGTCCATCTTTCATTAACTACATATTCACAAACCTGACGTTAAAATTGGTGCTCATTGAGCAATTCGACGTCGAAAAATAGACCCAGAAGAAATAGAACCAACCATTGACAACCGACACACAAACCACAGAAGGTATATCTTCCATGTATTCTACCACAAAATAGGTAAAATCACAAAAATTAAATAAACATAAAAATAGACTTTTTAGTGCTTGAGCACCACATTTTAATAATATATAAATCCTTTCAAACTGACATTAATTTCGAAAATGTGATTTTTACATTCTATCAGCATTGTCATGACAGATAAGTTTTGCCGTCGAGTTTTGATACACCCTGTATATGAAGTGCTGCAGATAGGAGTGAACTCTATAAAGAATCTCAATTGTGAGTGCGACCCTAATATCCGCAACATCTCATATCTCATTGTTTACAAACCTGATTACCCATGTACTGTATAACCACATGACATATTATGGTTGACAGTTCCTTTTCCTTCTGTGAAATAATAGCTCAAGTGGAGTTGCCTTTGCATCACATGCAGTGTGTTGTGCTGTGTTTCGGACTCATGTAATTTATGATGTTGCAGGTACAATGAAGGCGAGATACATTTCAACCTCATGGCAATTGTATCTGATCGCAAAATGACGTATGAAAAGAAAATTGCACAAATTCAGAAAAAAATGGAGGTGAGTTGGTATGCCTATGTAGCGATATAGTTTAAATAAACACTATATTCTCATTGCTGAAGTAAAGAAGTCTTTTATAAACAGGTAACAAAATCTCCTATATATATATATATATATATATATATAATTAACTTACTTACTGGCTTTTAAGGAACCCATAGGTTCATTGCTGCCCTCACATAAGCCCGTCTTTGGTCCCTATCCTGAGCAAGATTAATCCAGTCTCTACAATCATATCCCACCTCCCTCAAATCCATTTTAATATTATCCTCCCATCTACGTCTCGGCCTCCCCAAACAGTTTTTTCCCTCCGGTCTCTCAACTAATACTAGTATTTTGAACACCTTTTTGGTTTTCAAATTGAGATATATGACTTCCCAAGTATACAAAATTGTTACCCGTTCAATAATTTTGTTATTTATCAATATTTTAATGCTAGAAAGTGTTCTTTCCAGTTATTGCCATTGACTTCGTTTTATCTTATGAAAGTTTTATGTTGTAGTTTCTAAGAATAGATTGCAGTTTAAAAACAGATTGTTGCAAATCATCATTCACTTTCTGCCATCAATATTTTTGTTATCTGCGAAAATGACTGTAATACTGTGTTTCTATCAATGTATACTCCCGGGGGTTTTAATGTTTTCCATTCTTTAATTATTTTGTCCAGGTATAAAATAAATAATAATGGACAGAGGCCACAACCTTGTCTTGAGTCTCTGATTTACTTCAAAATCTTCTGTTATATTTCCTTGATCTAATGTAATTTTTATTAAACTCACTTTCATAAAGACTTTTTATAGCATTTATTAAATTATTTGGGACTTGATAGTGTTCCAGAACTTCCCATGATTTGTGCGTCTCTACTAGGTCATATGCTTTTTCAAAATCTAAAAATAATAAAGTGGGCAATAGAATTCTTTCCTCTTTACTATAAATTGCTTAACTACAAATGTAGCATCTGTGCATGAATGGTCTTTCCGAAATCCACACTGTTGTTTGCCAGTTTTCCTTCTGTTATTTTTCAAAATTGCTGCATATAATTTGAATGCTAGACTACAAATTTGAAACAGTAATAATAATAATAGTAATAATACATTTAAAAAATCCCGAAAAGACTAAGTATGTGATTATGTCTCGTGACCAGAATATTGTACAAAATGGAACTATAAAAATTGGAGATTCATCTTTCGAAGAGGTGGAAAAATTCAAATATCTTGGAGCAACAGTAACAAATATAAATGACATTCGGGAGGAAATTAAACGCAGAATAAATATGGGAAATGCCTGTTATTATTTGGTTGAGAAGCTTTTGTCATTTAGTCTTCTGTCAAAAAATCTGAAAGTTAGAATTTATAAAACAGTTATATTATCGGTTGTTCTGTATGGTTGTGAAACTTGGACTCTCACTTTGAGAGAGAAAGAGAGATTAAGGGTGTTTAAGAATAAGGTTCTTAGGAAAATATTTGGGGCTAAGAGGGATGAAGTTACAGGAGAATGGAGAAAGTTACACAACGCAGAGCTGCACATATTGTATTCTTCACCTGACGTAATTAGGAACATAAAATCCAGACGTTTGAGATGGGCAGGACATGTAGCACGTATGGGCGAATCCAGAAATGCATATAGAGTGTTAGTTGGGAGGCCGGAGGGAAAAAGACCTTTGGGGAGGCCGAGACGTAGGTGGGAAGATATTAAAATGGATTTGAGGGAGGTGGGATATGATTGTAGAGACTGGATTAATCTTGCTCAGGATAGGGACCGATGGCGGGCTTATGTGAGGGTGGCAATGAACCTGCAGGTTCCTTAAAAGCCAGTAAGTAATAATACATTTAAAACAAGTCAATCTACCCTATAGTTCATACAGCATCGCAAAATAACCTATTACACAGGGTGTTTCATAAAGTCGTTTGTAATGGCTTAGGGATGATAGAAGAAGTAAAGAGGAGCTGCTTTTTTTTCCCCACCATAGAAAAAAATCCAAGCTACATCTCTTCTGGACAATCAATGTTACTTTCGTCCTTACATTAATGATGTGGTTACTGTTGTGCAGGAGAGCGGCATGGATACGGATGTGCAGCAGTCAGAGATCTCGAGGCTGAGGCTGTTGATCGAAGAAGAGGAACTTAAGACGAAGCAATACCAGACTGAGAACATCCGACGCAAACACAACTACCTGCCCCTTATTGTGGAGATACTGAAGATCCTGGCCAAGGAGGGACAGCTCATACCACTGTATGAAAAGGCAAAGGAGCGTGCCTTGGAAAAGGAAGCCAAGCGGGAGGAAACCAAGGCTTGAAGTCCAGCATAAAATGTACAATAAATGTCTCCTATTACATTCTGTATCTTACTATAATCCATCGAAAAGTGTAAGAGTATGTGACTAGAAAACAAATGTGAATAGTGAAGAACTGGATGTTTGATCTGATATAGAATATGTATGCAGCTACTTTGTCCAGCATGATAGTTGTCGTCAAATTATTCTTGTCTTTTTCGTTTATAACCAGCTCTCAAGTGTCCTAGTGCTATCCTTTCTTTCTTGCTGAATTCTGTGAAGATTTTTGTTTAAGTTTTTTTTTTTTTTTTAAGTGTGGTAACAAACATAGTGATGAGGTGATTATTTTAAATTTGAGGCTGCCACGAAACAAAAAATTCTGTGCTGTACCAGGAATATGTTGGCGCATAGAATAGGCTACATCCCCAGTTTCGAGACAGAAACTACAGTTCTGTTGCTTTGAAGGTTTAGTTTTGTTTCGGTTTACAAATGAACAGTATGGGTCAATGATAAGAGAAATAATAGGTTTGTTCCAAGAAGCGGTTCATGAATCAGTTCATGTACGGTTCCTGTACCATCTTATGTGCATGCGCTAGTTGAGCATCTGCTATGGGATTGAAACTGGACTGGACACTGTTGGAACGCTTTCGCGGATCGTTATGTACTAAATCCAGAGATGCTATAACTGTGATCATCTTTGCTAAGAAAGAGATGCATAATTATTATCGTTTCACAGCTAATTCTAATTGCAGGAAATAGAATTTCGATCATTTTCTATGAAAAGATGACAAAAAATATGGAAAGCAAGAATTCCGATAATTCAATGTCGTGTACTGGTGGATTCTCATCTAAAAATAGTTAATTTTTTTAGTTATTAATTTATTTACGTTATTTATTATACTTTTAATCAAAGCTGCATGTTGAAATTGTAATTAACTATTTCAATACCCAAATAATTTCCATTCCCTTTCTTTTTGGCAAAAACTTGAATAAAATCTCTAGTTTTATTATTCGTCTGTACCGTCACTTTTCATCTTAACCTCATTGCTGTGAACAGCCGGTCATGTCTTTCTTCAGTATCCAGGAGACATTGGTGAGCTTATGCGCATGCGCGTCTCGCATACTCTTCCGTGCATGCCTCAATCCGTGGACTATTTCTGACCGTTCCGAACCCGTGTCAAAAGCTTGTTGGAACGCCCGACTGCAGTACATGTTTCCAGTTCAGGACTGGTTCGGATTGTGTTGGAACGCTTTTTCTGTACTGCGCATGCTCACGATAGTTATGGACGGTTCCTGACTGTTGAAACGAACCTAATTACTGAAGGACATACAGTATAGTTTCTCATCATATGAACATTTCAAAATTATCCCAACAAAAATTGTTTCACTATGGTTCACACAAAGTGTATCATATGTGTCTATTATCACTTTAAAATTGCAGAACTTGCTATTAAAAATCAAAGGAGTGGTTGCACAGGTCTGTACCTGCTCTTGATGCCAGGATTTTGCTGAGGGAGGCCGCTCAGCATGTCTATATTAGTTTCCGTGTTTTAAATCAGTGAAGCAGGAAGTACAGTGAACACCGCTTATTGTAATCACAGAATATGTTATTTCTGTGAATTCCAATGTGGACTAACACTAAATTCGGTTAATGTTATCACATCTTTGCTTTCGTAGGCCTGGGTAGCGTAGTCGGTATAGCACTGGCCTTCTGTGTTTGAGGTTACGGGTTTGATCCCGGTCCATGTCGACATTTAAGTGTGTTTAAATGCGGCAGGCTCATGTCAGTAGATTTACTGGTATATAAAAGAACTCCTGCAGGACAAAATTCCGACACACCGATGACGCTGATACTTTGCTCCAACCACGAGAAAGTCTCTGCCGGATGAAGCGGAGCAGGGTAATGCTGTGAATGAATGTTGATGTCATAAGATGACACACGTGGGTACTCTTATCTCTATTGGCTAGCTCTCACAGCACAAACCATAACATTGATACATATTGATACTACCTTAGTTACAAAATTAGATCACAGTTAATCTCCTGGTCTTTTAATCTCTTCATACAGGAAATAACATATGCAGGAGAGCGCATGGTTTTTAAACTGATGTTATAACGGTAATATTATCTATCTACTTTGCTCCAATAGATGTCGCAATAGTAAGCACATTCCTTTCACGGTTGATCTCCTGGTTGGAGAACAGTATAACTTCTGCAGTTGCGAGCATCGTAAAATAAACCATAATTTAATTTTTCTTTGCTTTCATTGCTTTTGTTTCCAAGTACTATAATGCGCATTTTTTGTTTCACAGCTTTTGTTTCCGAGCATTATACAGTTTTGGAATAAAAAGTAGTGGACAGCTTATAACAAACTTTTTTCTTTGAAGTCGAACATCCTGCCCACATTGGAAGTAGCGATACATTGTTCCCCAATCACAATTGAAGGAAGACCAGTCAGCGTAGGTAGTACCCTGCCCACACTTTCTCTTTTAGACAACAAAAGATGATTCATCCCTTACGTTAGTAGAGTAATTTAGTTTCTGCTTTTGCATTGTGAAAGACATCACTCATTTTGTGACATGATGTTCTGTACAGGTCAGTGGACTTTCAAGAACATTATGAGTATGAAAGATTCATTAATGAACTCCTGCGGAAAAATGAAAAACAATGAAAGAATAAACTATCATGATACTGTGTTATAACTTTGTTATAGTTACGATTGTAGTGTAATTATAGGCTATGAATATGTAGTAAATACAGCAATTTTCAATTGAATTTTTCGGGTACTGTTATCAGATTCTCTGGATCCCAGAGTGATCACTGATCATAATAAGCAGTGTTCACTGTAGTTCTGTAGGCGAGGAGTGAGCGCAGGCTAGAGGGGTAGCTTGTACAGTGTTGTCACATTGAGTGAAAATGTAACTTTTCACTAGAGTTTATAACACAAAAATTCGCGTTAGCAACAAACTGGTAATGTAATGCCAACCAAGCATGTGTGATGCAAATCAAGCTTTCAGGTATAACTCCCTGTAAAGTTGATTTGAATAATTTTGAGGGAAAAATTGTTCCGGGGCCGGGTATCAAACCCGGGACCTTTGGTTTAACGTACCAACGCTTTACCAACTGAGCTACCCGGGAACTCTACCAGACACCGATCCAATTTTTCCCTCTATATCCACAGACCTCAAAGTGGGCTGACAACAGTCAAGCAACCAAAGTTGAGTGCACACTAACTCTGTGTGACTTAAATTGTGGCTTTCTGTTAACGAACAGTGACATGTATTATGCAAATCAAGCTTTTCCCTCAAAATTATTCAAATCAACTTTACAGGGAGTTATACCTGAAAGCTTGATTTGCATAATACACGTCACTGTTCGTTAACAGAAAACCACAATTTAAGTCACACACAGTTACAGTAGTGTGCACTCAACTTTGGTTGCTTGACAACTGTCAGCCCACTTTGAGGTCTGTGGATATAGAGGGAAAAATTGGATCGGTGTCTGGTAGAGTTCCCGGGTAGCTCAGTTGGTACGTTAAACCAAAGGTCCCGGGTTCGATACCCGGTCCCGGAACAATTTTTCCCTCAAAATTATTCAAGTATGTGTGATGTTCTCTTACTCTGCAAAACAATGTTGCATGACCAATCCATCGACCTGGTAGGTGTTGATTTAGGTACCTCCGAATCTCCATATGCCAATGTGGATGAGCTCCATCTTGTTGGAAAATGAACCCCTGTCCTCGTCCTTGAGTTGCGGCATTAGCCAATTTTCCTAAATCAACACCTACCAAGTCAATGGATTGATTGGTCGTGCAACGGATGCAGACAGCACATGGCCACCTCGTTCACCAGATTTCACAGTGATTTCTTTCTGTGGGGTTTCGTCAAGGACAATGTTTACATACCTCCACTTCCAGCGACACTGGCCGAATTGAGAAGGTGCATTAACACAGCAATCAGGAACGTCACACAAGACATGCTTGAGAGGGTTTGGCAAGAATGGGATCACCGCCTGGACGTCTGCCGTGTTACACGTGGGCCTTGCATCAAGTGCGTCTACGGTCGGTATAAAATTTCAAACTTTTCTCTTTCAAATGGTGGTAAGATCATGTATTTATGTTTAAAAATGATGAAAATCAGTCTTGAAATTGTCCGATAATTTGTAACCAAAGTGTACTTTCTACAGAATAACCTAGAACTATTCATGTGTTGGATGTAGTAATGATTAGAAGTATTGCGCCATATTGTCCACATTAGATGTCATAATTGAACAGATCACTATTTGAATGTAAAACACGATTGTTAATTATGTTGAAGTACAACCTTTGACAGTAATATCTATCTCCATTGGCACTAAAAATGCTTTCTTGCTATGCAGTCCTGACCCCCAAACACTGCCACATTGAAGCTAAACATTATATGAAGGGTTTCAAACCAGAAGTGACTAACCCACAAGAAAGGGATTTGGAGTTGGAGATATTAAAGGTTAAAGGGAAAAAATAACAAGTGTAGACTTTTTCTATCCATACTATATTTATTTGGAATCTACAGATGTCAGATACACTGCAGACTAATCAGAACAAGAATTATTATTTACAAGCAAAATTATCACCACTGAAAATCACAGTCATTTCTGGCTAAGCCTGCCAGAGATATCTTATAAAATAACGGACCCTTTTACTATCACCGTATTTTTGTAAGGAAATTGAAGTTACAAGTTAAGAAAATAAAGATCACTTGCCTTTAAACAACGGTTTTTCATGTGAATTTATTTACGTCACTTGACAATACTTTGCACGTATCATATTTTCATTTATTGTATTCCGTGGATCTTACGTTAGCATTGAAGTTTTAACATTTGGAACAACTCGAGAGTTACACAATCTTTTGGTGAGATGAGGCGAGTAGGCTACCCTTCATACATAAGTTCATTCATGTTTGTCGATTTCAAAATCAAACATTTATATTGATCAACACAATAATTTCAACATTAATTTATGAAGTAAACATCAGGGAAATTATTGATTTGTACATTGTGAAATAAAGTTTGATTAAAATATGGGACTTTTGTATGCCAGACACCTAGGTCAAAAAAGGGGACTGTCCCATTTTTATGCAACGTATGGTAAGCTTATCTCGAGCATAAAACAGAAACATATTTCCCTCTCAAACTAGACCTAGGGACATAACTTGATATTCAGAGGTGCCAATTATTAGGAATTGTCCATAATTGAGGAGCGTTTTTGCAAAAGTCGATAGATGCAGAAATTTTATAAAGTGAATTACATATGCATATCGTATGTTTTCTACCTCCGGAATCGATCTATGAAATCAGATTTACTAAAACTTGATTCATACCATATGTAGACTACCAAACCTTCCAGGTTTTTTTCAAAACTCGATAGATCCTGTCACTTAGTATAATTTCTGTAAAATCTTGATTTCTGCATCTATCGACTTTTGCAAAAACGCTCCTCAATTATTACAGAATCACGGAATTATGGTCAAAGAGAAAATTATTATGGAAGGTGGTGGTTCAGTGGCACTGAGGGATAGTTCACTGAAATTATTTTCCTTATAGCTTACCAATATAAACCTGTCCTGCCGCTTGCTGCTGAGTCCTTTGCATTTTTTAGGTGGTTTCTATCAAGAACCGCTCAATTTTTATGTAATTATCTTTTCGCCCCCACAATTGTGACGAGTAAACAAAATCAAATGATTGACCTCTGGGGGAATTTAATTTTTTATATGTTTTGAGAGATAGGACCGTACTTCCTAAACCGTCTGCAAAGCTATACATTCATTCCAAGATACATAAAGCAAGTTATCTGTTGTTTCATAATGTATTGCAAAATTGAATATCCACAGAAAAAATTCTTAAACTTGGAAACTATTACTATGGCACATGAGTTAGTTGGGAGGCTGAGATCTAGATGAGATGATAGTAAAATAGATTTGAGGGAGGTGGGATATGATGGTAGAGACTGGATTAATCTTGCTCAGGATAGGGACCAATGGTGGGCTTATGTTAGGGCGGCAATGAACCTCTGGGTTCTCTAAAAGCCATTTGTATGTTGTAAGAAACTATTACATAATAAATCCAATATATCTTTAATTATATTATTTGTAATTTATAATTGAAGACATTATTACAAAAACAATCCTTGTCAAAATTGCTATTTTTCAGAACAATAAAAATAAATAGAAAACATGTCAGCTGTTTCCGTACACTTGGTGTTTATCCTTGTGGCTATTGCACCTGGCATGTGTCATTTTTGGAGTCTATAAACATTTGAAATAGTAGAAAATGTGTCCTTAACTCAATTTCATTAAAAATGACTACCCGCTGTTTTTGTAATAGGCCTAATATCTTCAATTGTTATACATTTGTATCAATCTTAATGTATCCAGCTGTTTGCTGACAACATAATGTCCACTTGTTTTTCATGAGAAATGAGGGGTATTTTGATTGGTGTTCATTATAGATGCCTGTTGCTAGTAGCCAGAGGTGGGGTGTAGTCAATATATACTGCAGGGCTGTGTCTTCTGCAACTGGTACTGATGATTTTAATTTACTTCTTTTGTGGTTTATGGATGGACAGTATAGAAGAATGTGTTCCACATCTTCATCATGATTATTACACCACAGACAAGTAGGATTATCAGAAATACAAATACTACAATTGAGTGACAATGTTCTGGCCCTTGTTAAAAATGTTTGAACATGTCTGGGCAAGTTTTTGTACATTTCCAGGTCATTTGGTTTCTTTTGTATAGACTGTAAAATTTTTTCTTTGTCAGAAGAGAGCCAATTGTTGATCTGTAGGTTTGTAAAATGAGACTTTACTGAAGCAAAAGCATTTGATAGGGATATCACTTGAAGAGGTTTTGGTTGAAAATATGTTGCCTGTTTTGCAATATTATTGACTTTCTCGTTTCCAGGTATACCACAATCTACATTTGTAGATAGGTATAGTGTCTGCAATGTTTTCTGGAGTTCAGAGATGAGAACCTTCTTCTAATTTTGCTTCATCATTATCCTTTCTCGACTTTGAGGTTTGAGCTTTTTGATTCTCCAATATCTGTTGCCCCTCATCTTCAGCTAATGGCCCTTTTAGTTTTTCATCTAAAGCATTACACTTGTTGCAAGTATTAGTCTTATGGAATGATAGATTAAACTCATTTCTTAAAATACTGCAGAAAGAGGAGAAGCACAAAGGCTTACGGTTATCCTGACATCGTTCATTATACATGCAATACAATGCAGTAAGAGTCAAACCTGGTGGTAAGTACTTCTTGTTTTCATTATCACTGTAATTTAAATGGCAAGACGGAATCTCATTGATGAAGTCGCAAACAAATTTAACCTCATCTGTACTGATTTTATTATGGGGCTCATGACGACCACGCTTGTCCTCAAGTGGCCCACCACTTATCTGCTTTCTTTTCATAGTGAGGTCAATTTTACCATCAGAAATCTGTAATGTATTCTTGAAAAAAGTCTTGCATACGACGATTTCCTCAGCATTATCTAATGCTGGCAGCTTGTATATTCTCGTGTAACTGCGCCTTGAAACAGGACCTTTGGTATAGCGTCTCATTTTCGGAACAGCTTCAACATGACTCATAATAAAAGCTGATTTAAGATCCCAATTCAGCTTGTAGTAATCATTGAATATTCTCAGCCTTCTATTTGTTGTTACTCGTTGGTTGCAATTTAGTGAACAGTTACATGGTGAATCTATGAACACTTTTTTAGAGACAAGATTTCCTCTAGTGTTAATATATTCCTCACCTGCCTCTAACTTACGCTTTCTTTCTCTTTTCTTTGATTCTCTCTTCATTTGCCTCCCTTTTCCAGCATTCATAACACCACTGGTTTGATAATTATCTCCCATTTCTATGAATTTATTCAATACTGTTTTACAGTTAACCTCAATAGATATACATTAAGTAAACAAATGGAATTGAATTCAATGTTTTGGTGTTCTGGCTTGTGTTCAGCCATGACAACTTCGTATATTCTCTGTTCTGTATACTTGCTGAATCCACGGCCTACTTGATGCTCCCTTCGCTTCAAAGGAGAAGCTATAAACTATAAAACGTCTTTGCGACAGATGGCTCTGGCTCTTCCCATCCAACAAGAGGCTCGGAGCAGGATCACCAAGTTGTGAGATGGCAGAGGAGAGCAGGTTCAGTGGAACAGGTGGGAAATGGAAGAAGTACCGTCACCAAAACGTCTTTGCAGTCACCCGTGTTAGGTTGCCCTCTTTATCGATAAATCGTTTGAAAATCTTGCCGCGGATATCATATGTTAGTAGTGAACATAGTGAATCATGATGTGAACAGAATGTAGTGTAAGATTAGTTGACAAAAGGATGTTAAAATGTTAATATACAATGGAAAAATTAGCTTATATTCCTTTCTTGCACCTGCAATGATATCAGTATTACTACTAGTGCCACGGCTTTCTTCATCTGCAAGTTGTATAGTAGACAATGTGTGTTGGATTCTGCCTTCATATTATATTGTAATAAACACTTTTTTACTTCTTTGCTTTCGGGGATATGCATTTCAGGTAAATGTAATACAGATCTTCGTATTTATGTGTTAGTGGAACAGCTGCAAAATTCCACGATAATGTACCTATTTTACTTGTTGCACGCTCTGAAGATAAGCATAGGCCTACTACACGGTAACTTACGTTACGTACCAAATTAAAAAAAAATGAATTGTATAGAATAAATAAGGCATGTTTACCTGTGCGGAGAATCAAATGTTGATAATCCCCCCGCGTATTTCTTTCTGCTATTACAATGAATAAACCTATATAGCTGTCAGTGTCATGAAGTTATGCGTGAGTGTTATCTGTTTATTCTTACCGTATACAATGTTTATCACTTACAGTTGGATGCATTTCATTTTTTGTTGAACACAAATTCTTTATGTACATTTCATATATTCGTACAAACTCCGCGCGTGAAGTACAAATACCCTTTTCTGTGAAGTTTCCTGGGTTGTAAATGAATTGAGAGGGTGACAGTTTAAATTCCAAGAAAAACACAAAAGACTGTCGGTTGTTTTGAACTGATGTGTGGAATTCTTTGTTAAACGAGCGCTGAGGTAGTTCCCACTTCGCTTATGCACCTTCAAGTGTTTTACCTCTCATACCAGAACAACTTTGGTGACATTCCACGCTAGTGTTCACTCACATTATGCCTGGCATATACGAATCTGTGACAGATTAGGTTAGTGTAGTACACTTTTGTTATGCCTTGTATTTACGAATCTGTCAGGTTTGGTTAGGCTTTTGTTATGCCTTGCATATAAGATCTGTGCAGGATTCTCAAAGCCTGGCTTCGGTATTGTGCACTTGTTCCAAATCCTTAACTTTCGAAATCCATCTCTGCAAGAAATTCCTTACAAATTCAACCATTTTCACTTCCCATTTTTCTATTACCGTCTTGAGGATCAAGTACCGGTATGACATTGCATGACGTGCTGTTTGGTTAATGTCGTGTCTCAGTGAGAATTTTATATGTTTAGGTTATTTTTTAAAAATAAATGCGATTCTATTTAAGCCAAAAACATATTTTTGTAGTGCACTAAAACACTACGAGACCTGACGAAATTCATAATTTGCAAGACATTCAGCAAGTATACGGTTGTGATGTGATTTACTTGAATTCTGTTATTGGTTGCAGGTTGCACTTCGCGCAGCATTTCTTGGCATGGTGTTTGCCGTCGGTCTGTTTGTGGCAGACCTCGCCCCCGCCTCGTACCATGTGTTTGGCTGGTATATGTGCTTCATGTCGTTCTTCCACTACTCAGAGTTCCTGACGATTGCACTGACCAATCCTCGTACTCTGTCACTTGACTCGTTCATCCTGAACCACAGCGTGGAGTACGGTGTGGCAGCCATTGCCAGCTGGACAGAATTCTTCATTGAACGCTGGTTCTTCCCAGGTGTGACATAAAATATTAAACTAAGACTGCTTATTGTGTATTCCGATCACTAGACTTACTTGTAGGGCATCGCTTTCTAAATGTTTTGGAAGTAGATGGACTTCTTCAAATATATATATAGTGATATACACATGATTTTAGTTAGCTGCCACAAATACATTCAGTATAAAAATACTTTGATATTTACTGTATGTTCTAGGCCTAATGCATTGTTGTAGCACTCCCTTCTTCTACCACTTGTTACTAGTAAAATATTCGAGAGATCTGGGACGCAATTTCTATGTTCATCTACAGTCATTAAACACAAAGTGTTTTAGACTTAGTCCAAATTAAATATTACAAATATATATTAAAATTTACAAATTCTCATACTCGTTAAAAAATTCACTAATAATATTACAATAATTAACTACCTATCATACTTTCTGCCCCATTAATTATTACAGCACAGAGAGACAAATTCCCTTTCTTCTTCTACTGATGGTACCAGTTTTTGCCAGTCATTCAGAGAAAGAGATGAATGTCAGCTGTGAATGTAAAAGTGAGCAAGAAGCAGTCAAATTATTCTCTGTCATTTAACTTGAATGTGATTAACTTCGCGGAGAAAATATATTGACATTTTTTAAACTAATGTCTATATTTAGGTGTACTTTACATCACTTCAAAAACTTTAGTTCCTTGTACCGATAGCTTTTTTTTTTTTTTACATATGAAAATGTCAGAAGCGAAGGGGTATAAATGCACTTCATTTCCTTTTGAGAAATTGTGCTTTTGTAAATTACGTGAGGTTTTGATTTTAAATTTTAATGTATGATGTTCTTAACACTTTCCAAATGGTGCTCCTATACGTTGTGGGCTATATAAAATGGCCAGCTGAACAAAGCCTGTATGTGTTATTTTTCGACATTTGTGATGTTCTGTAATGGAGCAGAATTTAACCAACACAGTCTTCGTTCATGTCTAGCTTATAGCACAGTCTAGTATATACAGTCACGAAGCTCAATACGTAATAAATATGCATCCATAGATAGTTGCTAACCACTAGGATCACTAATATCTCCTCATTACAGACAATGTGAAATAGTACCAGCACAATCTATTGTTCCTAGTACCCTCACAACACAAGCTTCGTGACTGTATATATTAGACTGTGCTTATATGTAGTTCTCCTTCTTTCCACAAGAATGTATTCTCTTCACAAAAATCAACATTAGGACGACTTATATCGATTTTTATAATTGATCATCACATCAGCTGGCATTATTGCCTCCATGCATTCCATTATATTGAAGAGAGGTTATGAAGTGGCTGGAACAAGTTCTCATGTTTTTGTGCGATTACATCTAATGTTTTTCCGGGTTCGTCTGGATCTCAAAACGATTATTATAAATAATCTTGTATGTTGTTTATAATAAATGCAAAATAAAATATTTTGCCAAAAACATGCATTTCTGTAAATTCTGTAAAAAACCAGTTCAAAAAATAACTGACTGCCCTGTGGTCTGTTGGTCAGCATGCTGGCTTGCAGATCCGGAGGTCCCGGGTTCAATTCCCGGGCTCGGCTCCCGGTGAATTTTTCTTAAAGAAAAATTACCTGGGTGTCTAGAGTCTGGAAATTTTGTATGAATGTGAGTGTGATTGTGAGTGTGCCGGGTTAATATTAACCAATCATCAAAAATATGTTGTTGTTGTTTTCTAATGCCAGGCGTTTGACAATAAAGTCATTTGACTTCTTGCACTCCAATATTTTTCAAAGATATTATCATGGTCAGCCAATGAAGCACAGAAATAAAAATACATCAGGACTGTCCCTGGGCAGTAACCTGAATACACGTTTCAGCGTCACATTGTTGACAAGTAACTCAATCTGTTAGCACAACCATAAAGCAGCTAATAGATGCTGTAGAATTATCAACAACGAAAAAAATAAATAAATAAATAACTACATCAGTAAAAAGAACAAAGTTTATTACTTCTAGGTAAGTGATTTCTAATCACATAAGATGGTACCTGTATGTGTCGTTAAAAAAAAAAAAAGTAAGTCACAAAATGTGTTAAAAACATGCAATTAGCAGATAGACAATGGGTACCGGTGACTCAGTGTTGAAAGTGTTAAAACATATCCCTTTGCCACCAAAATTTTTTTTGTGCTTTAGCTTACCCTGGATGCACTTAACTAATTTTTTCAGAAATGTAACTTGTACCCCATTTGCTTCTGACCCCTCATGTGCATATGAGAGATGTGCCACCTTTTATTTTTCTGGAGAATGTCCAATATTTATAGTATTAATCTTCAGTTACTGAGGGCATGAGCCTCTTTATGTGTGGTCTCACTTCACACGGTGGACTTGGTGGTTGTGTTGCAGGTTTGAAGCAAGTGACAGCTGTAAGCCTGGTGGGCGTGGTGCTGTGTGTAGGGGGGGAGCTGCTGAGGAAGCTTGCAATGCTGACTGCTAGGACGAACTTCAACCATATCGTGCAAAATGTACGTGAGGATGGACATCGGTTGGTGACCCACGGTGTATATGCCTGGTGCCGGCATCCTAGCTATGTCGGATGGTTCTACTGGTCCATCGGCACACAGGTAAAGGGATAATTACAGCTGTTAGCTTAGTGGTGTAGTTATCACGTCTGTTTTGTAAGATCCAGACTTCGTTCCTGACTTGTGTCTCTTTCGTGGTTTACCAAGTCTCTCCAGGAGAATGCCAAGATAGTATACAGGGTGTAACTGGATTCTGGTAGACCCCAAATATATTTTACAGTTGTTCTACCATTTACGTGGCACTTGGGGAAGTGTTTAAGTGATATAAAATACACAACATTTGCAAGTGTTATTTAAATACCTTTTCCAATTTAACCGGAAATTACCTTCTTACTTTCTTATTTCAAATGTAACACCATGTATTAGTATATATTTTTGCTCCTCTCTAAATTCTGAATCCAAAGATGTTTAACATGTCCAAATTTGAAGTGATAGTCTTTTGTTTAATTCAACAAACTGCAATACTCGTTGCTATGGAAGATTGTGATTGGAAACAAAAGAAAGTTTGTTTACATGTCTGACGTTGTTGTGGACAAATTGTTATACAGTTATTTAGCTATTATAATCAGTGGTGAAAATGGAACATTATTATACTCGTTCAGAACAGGTCGATAGTTATTAATATTTGGTGAATGCAGAAGTGCATGCATAGCTTGTGCTTTGTATGTTGAATCGTCATCATCCAGCAGAAAATCATTTTCATAGAGTCGAAAAGAAATTTCGTACAGATGATAATAATGAAAGACAACATTTCGTTATTTCTGAAGAAACAAAAAAAGGGAATTTTGGCACACATGGAGGTAAATCCATTTGGATATTTTGAGCAACACACATGAATAAACAATATGAATTGTAAAAAAAAATAATAATAATAATAAAAAACACATGAAGTTTTGGGTATCAGGATTACTGTGTTGAAATGTTTTCTTTGTTTGTGAAGAACTCAAGTATCAGTAAATTAATATTCAAAATCGGAACAGATGCATTATAGGACCCACCCTAAATATAAAAATATGCAAAGTCACAAAAAAAAAGGTCAACGGAAGTAGCGTTTCGATCAATTAAATGATCGATATATATTGTTTTCATTATGTTGCCAACCAATTAATATTGTTGTAAATTAGTTTGATCGTAATCATGGCAGCAATTTCGAATGCTATAGTTAAATATAAAAACGAAGTGGATCAAATTCTCCCTCTTGATTTAAAATGTAGGCCTCGAAATGGAAATTATGGAATTATAAGTAAGTTGTTAACTTTTTAGTAGCTTTATCCATGAATAAAGACATGTAGGCTATGTTTATGGTTTTTTTATGCGAATGTGGTTTACTTAGGAGTGAAATGTTTTGCGAAACATGCAATCCTGGGATGAGACTGAAGAAATTTAAAAGTAAACGAGATGAACTCCTGTGGAGATGTCATTGGAAATTACAAGGTATTGAATGATGGACGCAGGAACGCCATATCGTAGCACTTTGTGAAATCACTCGGATAACGGAGAAGATTAAACGGGACATCTCCAGTGAAGTCCATGGTAAAATGCTAATTTTACACCAATTTTGTTTTTAATTCTTTGGTCCAGGGAAAATACTAGTAAAAATGTGTTTTTATGACAGACTAGTATTTTCCCTGGACCAAAAATGCAGTATGAATGGAGTAGAATTAGTATTTTATAATAATATATATAATAAAGATGACTAATATGAACTTAATTGTATTGTTGTATTACCGTATTTGCTCGCGTACTTTGCGCCACCGCGTATTTTACGCACCCTAAATTTTCAAGGATTATTTTGAACTTTAATTTTGCTCCGTGTATTTTCCGCACACATTTTACCTACCATTTTTTTCAGTGTAGTATGATTTTTCCTCTCCTAAATTCCATTGCCAATATTTGCATTCCACGGCATTGTTCATTGACCAGTACCCAACTCATCTTACCTGCTTCACAAAGAAACCCAAAATAACGTCACTTCAACACTGATGCTTGTCCTTATAAATTATCCCTAAGGGCAGTGACTGTTGACAAGTTTTACTGTCTACCGGTAACAGGTATCGTGCAATTGTCACCGCAACATGAAGAATGCTTCGATCAACCACCTATAGACCTATAAACTCATATAGTGTGCTCAATTAAAGACTACCTATTGAGAATGCTACGTCTGCTATGTACTTTGCATTCATTATGATTGTCATATACCCAGTTTAACTATTTATAATTCAAGATTACCAGTAGTCTTAGGTGAGAAAAGTACTGTATTCTTAATTAGTTTACTATATACTTGAATAAAACCCAGATCAAGAAGTCTAATTTAAAAAATTCGCATATTTTATGCACCCCAGTTTTTCAAACAGCTAAAATAGATTAAAAAGTGCGCAAATTATTCGAGCAAATACGGTAATACCAATGTTGTATTGTTTGAAAGTTTAATGTTACTGTGTTTAAAGTTTAGTTTTGGTTTGTTTCTTTAACTTTATTTTGAATAAAATTTAATATATTGTATAACAAAGGTGACTAATATGAGCTTAATTTCATTGTTGTTGGTTTTATTAAATGATACATGTTTATAGTACTATGTATTTAGTTTTGTTAAGATGGCATACTTGATATAATAATCGAAAATATACAATATATAATTGATCCTATGGAATACTCGGGGTGAGTTCTATAATGCATCTGTTCCTCAAAATCTATGTAAGTTTTGTTTTAATGTTATTCCATAGCAACAAATCGATGGCTGAGAACCAGACAGATCTAAGTCCAACTTTTTAAAAGAAAGAAATCTGAATGAAAAAGTAGTGGGCAGCAGGTTCGGCAGCCGCTACTTTTCAGGTTGACTGTTGTTCACACATCACAGTACGAGAGTTGCGTGTCACTAATAGAAATTTGCATTTAGCTGGTGCTGGTGAACCCGGTGTGTGTGGTGGCTTACACCATTGCAAGCTGGCGCTTCTTCCACGACCGCGTGTACATAGAGGAAAGCACACTGCTGCACTTCTTCGGGGATGACTACTACCAGTACCAAAAGCAAGTGGGCACAGGTCTGCCCTTCATCCAAGGCTACAAGCTGGAGCTGTAGGATCGTGTCTTCCAGTCTCTTGCAGGTTTGTTTTCAACAAACTGGCAGACAGAGGCTCTTGTCTTGTACATACTCTCAGCTGTGGTGGAGTTAAATGCAGGAACGAAGGAAGCTGGGTTTGTGACGTCACTCAGCATTCAATCTTGCTTATAAATAGACGTTTGACACGTCATCTTGTGTTAATCTGTCCTCCTACCAGAATATTACGAGGTTAATTTAAAAGAAATGCACACTATTTACTCGCAAGGGTCGCATTCCCAGACATACATCACCCAATGATATCGTTTAAAGATCTCTGACTTCTTGTGGCATCCCGTCTCTTTTGGAACCACCAGGTATTAGTCGCGCGGATGGTAAACGGCCCGATGGTCTGACCTTAATTCCATGGTCTAGAGGAAAATCTTTAATTTGGGACTTCACTTGCGTTGACACTCTAGCTCCATCTCACTTACCGAATACCTCCAGACGCGGAGCATCTGCTGCTGAATTAGCCGTGAAGAAGAAAGTCAATAAATATGCTCATCTATTAAACAATTATATCTTTGTCCCCTTTGCTGTGGAGACCTTCGGTCCTTGGAGTCATGACGCTAAAGTTTTGGTATCTCGAATCGGCCAAATTTTGATCTCCATTACCGGTGATCGTCGTTGCACTACTTATTTGCGTCAACGTTTAAGTATTGCAATTCAACGCGGAAATGCAATGAACGTTTTGGGTACCCTTCTCGAGTCCAGCCCTTTGGATGAACTCTTTTTCCTGTATTTACTCGCTAATACGAAATGATGAAATTTATGTGATTTTATGGTCCTGCGTTTCAACTCTGACTGTTCAGTACTGTAGAAATTCAGTCATGTTGAATGTTGAAATTTGTTCATTAGCAACAACAGGTAAGTTCTTTACACTCGATAGTAATTGGAACTTCCCATAAGGACATTTTCAGCTTTAGGAATGATATCTAATCTGGGCTGCAGAAAGCATGAGATAGGGCCTGTCAGTAGTAGGCCATTCAGCCAAATCAACACACTGTTGGACTCTTGATAGGATATTTCCTTTAACCTACTCACCACATTTGACAAGCTGTGGTCACGCAAGATTTACCGCAGCTTAATAGCACATTGCACATTCATCCCCAAACTGGATATTTAAATTTGAGTGTAGGGAATTTCAATAATTTAAATACGAGTCCAATGGGTTAAGGAGGCATATACACCTTCAGAAGTCGAAAAAAAAAAAACAAAATATATTTTTTTAAATGGTCTTTTCTGAATAATGTGAAATAACATTGTTAAATATCTTAATACTTTTTGGTCCCACACCGTGGTGTCGTGGTCTAAGGCATCCTGCCTAGGACTTGTGTTACAGAATGTGCGCTGGTTCGAGTCCTCATGAGGGAAGAAATTTTCTCATGAAATTTCGGCCAGTGTATGGGACCGGTGCCCACCCAGCATCGTGGTACACTTGGGGAGCCATGATAGGTAGTGAAATCCAGTCTCAAGGTTTTTGAGTCCAATGCTCTAGCCACTGGACCACTATGGTGGCTAAATACATAATGTAACCTTATGTTTTATAATACACTTTAATCACTATATAAAATTAAAAATTACATTGAGCAGTTTTCTGTTAGATATACACTTCTTTGAAACTGGATGAGTCATTTGTCTTCATCTCCGAGAACTATTCAACACGACACACATGTATGGGTTGTTTGCATGTGTGTCTTGTGTCAAAGTCGAGTGTCTGTTCGCCAGACGCTTCCAACAATGCAGAATGAATTTGTTGGATTTTTACCCCATATGTTCTGTATTTTAGCGCAAAAGTTTTGATTCAAATGAGTCATGATACCTGATTCTTCTGCATGTGCCATATGAGACATTATTTGTTTCACAACTCAAGACAATATGACGAGAAACAGAGGACCAATTTCTTCCTCAAATACCAGGATACAACTAGCTATGGACTCTTGCTCTCTTGTGCATTTCTTTTTAAATAGCTCTCGTATAAAATGGAAGATGAAAAAGGAAAAAAAAAACTCTGTTCTTTATAAGGAGACAGAGGCTGTAATTTATAACAATGACCAGAACTTCTTCGTTAAAGATGGTCAGGGAAACCTTTACTCTTAACAGAAAACAGAGTTATCAGATATCAACAGAGAACAAGAAATTCAGAAAATGACAACAAGGTGAAATCATAATTTCAAGTTCATTATTGACAGAATGCAGTATTTGTTCTCCTGCAGATTCTTTATATTGCTTTAGTGCTCCTTCTTTCCACGTGCATTTAACCCTACTTAAATGATGCACAGAACTTTCGTACATAATTTCTAATTTCTTTAGCTTTGATGTCCCAGGCTTCCAATTTGTAAGAATGTGTCAATATATTGAAATTCTGCTAAATGCCGAACTTTATTTGTAACACTGGAATTTCTATTAAAATGAAAGAGAAAATGTAGTTGCAGTTTATGTAAGGAAACTTACGAGCAGTCTACAGAATCCTTAAAAACTTAGGACGTGTTTTTATAACAGTATTAAGTTTTGTTATGCTGGGTCTCCATTTATTAACATTATTAAACTAACATGTTAAAATAAATATTTCGGAATATGTATGGTAAGACTTTCCTGTGTTAAATTTCAACATACCTCATTTGCATGTTTCGACCTATTTTCGGTCATCTTCAGAACTGGTCGTTGTTGGTCTTGGCGCCACTTGGTCTGTTTCCTGTGAGGGTGTGTTCCTGTGGTATAGTGTAGAGTCAAAGAGTGTGTGTGTTCTGAAGTTGAGTTGTGTGTTGAGAATTTCGTTGGGGTGTGTTTTTGTGTGTCTGTATATTTCATATTGTTCTAGTATGTTTAGTTTCTGGCTTTTTGGTTGGATGTGTAGTATTTCCTAACATAATAGACAACATAATACGTAAGACAAAACATAATCACAAAAAACATAAGAATGCAACACACGAACACAAAAAATACATCACACTAACATACGAAAACAAAACCACACACAAAATTGCAACCTCATTCAAGAAATTAAATTACAACATCGCATACAGAACAAATAACACTCTACAAAAACATCTCAACACACAAACAACACAAACAAACAAATACAACCACATAGGCGTATACAAACTCACATGTAACACCTGCAACAACTTCTACATAGGACAGACAGGCAGATCGTTTCAAACACGTTACAAAGAACACATCACAGCCATAACAAAATTACAAAACACCTCCACATATGCAGGACACATCACAAATGCTAACCACACCCACAGAGATATCAACACAGACATGAAAATACTGCACATCCAACCAAAAAGCCAGAAACTAAACACACTAGAACAATACGAAATATACAGACAAAAAAACAAACCCCAACGAAATTCTAAACACACGCACTCTTTGACTCTACACTATACCACAGGAACACACCCTCACAGGAAACAGAACAAGTGGCGCCAAGACCAACAACGACCAGTTCTGAAGATGACCCATAAATAGGTCGAAACATGTAAACAAGGTACGTTAATTTTAACACAAGAAAGTTCTTATCATACATATTCCGAAGTGATACAGTGTTAAAAGTTGTGTAATCAAGATGTATAATAAATATTTATTAACTGGGTTTTTGTTTTCTTACATGTGTTAACTTGAAAAAATGTTCTGTGATGGAAACAGTTAGCTGTCATTGTGTGATTTTGGAAAATTGCATGCACTGTCGATTTTCCAGCTAACTACATACAAAGGAAGATCATAACTTTACTTCAGTTAGACTCATTGTTAGGATAGGAAGCTGCTGTATATGTGTGTCTATATCATATGGTTAGCTCTGAGACTCCAATCCTTTAGCTTCCTTGCAACCTAATACAGTTTACACAGATGTTTCTCGAGATTCTGCATACTGGATCCAATTTTCTGCAATGGGGTAGGTGATCTTAGCCATTCTCGTGTTAGAGCAGTGATGTCAAAGCAAGCGCATTTTTCTGACCTTGACGTCGTGCGCGGGCATTAAGCGCTAGGTATGCTAGGAGGAATAAGCAGCCTGTTGGATTAAGAAAACAGTGGTGCACAAACTTCAAACGGAACGTGAAATTTTATGTCGTAATATTTATATGGCTTCTTTCTGTTTTTTATTTTCTATATTGTCTGTAAAATAAAAGTACTAACACCTATTTCTTAGCCTAATATTGGAGTTGTGTTTTTAACGTTAATAACATAATAAAGAGTAAAGAAGGAATATTTACAAAAATTCCACAATAACTACAACTATACTGTACTAAGTGAATTAAACACATCATTCATAAAGAAAGTGTTATCCCAAAGAAAGACACTGAATATGACATAAGTTGAAATTGATATTGATGTATCTTTAGCCTTATAAAAGTAATCAAAACAATATTATAGTACAAAGCAAAGTTGTCTAGGTATATGATTTAACTGTAACTAATATTACATAATAAAACTCTTATCGCATTATGCTTTTAGGTGATATTGGTGCGCAACTTTCTGTTATCAGAATATTAAATTATCTCGAAATCTGCTGAAGCTATAGAGCTGACGTTTTACCAACACATGGGCACATATCTTTTGTTTGTTGTTGTTGTTTTCTAATGCCAGGCGTTTGTTTGTTGTTTTTTTTTCTAATGCCAGGCGTTTGACAAAGTCATTTGACCTCTTGCACTCCAATATTTTTCAAAGATATTATCATGACCAGCCACTGAAGCACAGATTTTGAGGTGTTCCGAATCCATTTCTTGGTTTGAGTTGCACAATGGGCAGTTAGGGGACTGATATATTCCAATTCTATGCAGGTGTTTGGCCAAACAATCATGGCCTGTTGCCAATCTAAATGCAGCTACAGACGATTTTCGTGGTAAATCGGGAATTAACTGTGGATTTTGATGCAGGGAGTTCATCTTTTGTTTGTGATGTAACAGTAGTTGCTTTGTTAATTCATTTCCTTGCAAACATTTTACATGCGAATTTTTTCAAACATTTTAATACACTATCTTCAGTAATACGTATTTACGATATGTTAGACTTACGAAAACATTGTTTTTAGTACCTGTAAGGCTACTAAACAAAATATCTGAAAATTTTACTTTTCTGTAAAAAAAAAAAAGTTGAGAAAATATTCCTTTTGAATAAAAAGGTAAACTTGTGAAAAATGAACACTAAAATTAAAACTTACATTCTTATAATGCACTTATACTTCTCAGGCAAATCTAAAAATTAACATGGATACAGTTTTAATAAGTTCTCTTCCCTTTATCTATTGAATCAGTGCTGGCCATCCCTGAATATAGCTCGACCAAGCGGCATATACCATCTCTTTCGTCTGTCTCTTTCCTTTCCGCTGTAAAGCGCTCAGGCTCTCCTGGGCTCTAAAGCGCGCGCTTGCTCCTGTGGGCATCAGTTGACATCACTATATTAGACTGTTAGCATGGTGTGCAGGCTTTGATGGTAGAATATTCATCCTGTCGAGTTGTGCTGTCCAGCATTTAGTCGAAAATAGTCACTGAATTCTTCTGTGGTTTGTTCTTGTACTCTTCCCGTGTGTTACTTTTTGTTTTCCCAGGTTTTGTCTTTGGAAATTTCTTGGGCTTGTTTATCATTATACATTTTGGCTGATCCTTTTAGGGCCGTATTCTCAATAGTAGTTTAAATTGCGTTTAATTTAAACTGCTTCCAATTTAATCCATGGCTTAAACCATGCTTCATATTTTCAACACACTCTTGAAGATAGATTAGTTTAAACTTTGATGTTCTGAGTTTAAACCAATCAGTTGGTAATCCTGTGTTCGAGATTAAAGGTAAGCGCTCCTTACTGGAAAAAATTCATTCATTGCATTCGGATTTTTATTATAGTATCGCTCACTTGTCCGCATTTCCGAATTAATATAAGGAGCTTGCACGATAAGTTAAAGGCTGAGGTGCTAGCCGTCAGGCCCTCCTCTGAAGAAAAAAAGTCCTGAGAACCAAAATTTTTAGGAATGCAATAAAACTGTCCTGTGCTAAATTTGATTAACATACGAATAAACATAAGATTCATAAAATTATGTGAAATTATTTTGAGATAATTTTATAAATTATACTTTTGTTCATATGACAAGCAAATTTAACACAGAACAACTTTATTGCTTTCCTGAAAATTTTTGTTCTTAGGACATACGAGGTTTTGCACAATCAGCGTTCTATTACCTCATTACTATCATTGGCAACTGATGGCAAATTTTGAGTTTAGTGCAAAGAAAGCCAAGTTTTCCTGCTCCAATCACTCTGCTTTCCAAGGGTCAAAGTTTAAATACTGTATGCCAGCTCGAAGAAGCAGACAGATGTTTTAAATTCTCCCAGATCTATGACATTGTTTTTCAGTGGTCAGAGTTTAATTTCTGTATGTTGCGTGCAAATTCTTTTCATCGCAACTGTCGTCCATGACACACCGATCCAATAATACTGCAAATCTTTCTTCTGGTGGATTCCATTCTTCTATTGCAGCAAGGGTAATCTGCTTCAAGAGGAGTGGCACGAGATCCTTTTTTGGACCAGCTTCCAGTAGTGAGAGGTTCGTACTGTATGTTACAGTACTGGGATGTGTTTCTAAACTGAAGATTTACCTCTAAGGCCAGGGACATACATGCGTTGAGATGACAAATGTTGCAACGAATGCTCGAATTAACACACGTTGAATACCAATTCACACAAGCACACTGCTTCATGACATATCATCAGTCGCAACAAAAGAAGTTGAAGCTTTTTTTTGCATATCTAGCAAAAGAATTGCGCAGAGATGGTGGGTTTACTCTGTCAATAATCAAAGATATGCAAACATGTTATATTCTTAACTCAAAGAGGATCATCTGAATTTTTTTACTTCCAAATGTCTCAAATTTCATTTGATAAACTCCTGTTTATAATAAAGGATTCTAGTATTCATAAATATAAAAAGTACGGTATTGTAAGCCTACCCTAGTATATTTACTTATCTAAATTCATTTGTTCCTCATCTTTCAACACTATATTTTTCTTATTTTTGCCTTGTATTCGTCTGAGTACGCATGCCACAACACTTGTTTTCTTCTAAATTATATAGTAATGTTTCCACATCTATCTTGTACTTCAACACACACTACAACAATGCAATATCACCGTCAGTATGTCCTACCAACGGACTTCAAGCTACGATCGTGTGTTCTGCTCCAGTATGAATAGAGATATGCTGCGATGTGTGTTGAAGTGCATAACGGACGTTGTAGCATGACCACGCAAGCCAAAAATGCGACGGATGTTAGTCGTGTGTCTTGTTTCATAGTGTGTGTAAATAAGCTATAACTAATGTACATTGTGACGTAAAATCAATGCTCGTGTGTCCCAGGCCTAAGTCTGTGAAATTTTAGAAAGCTAGAAACCTCCCTGTTGCCTAGTATATTTACAGCTCTTTCATACAGATCTCTTCAGTAATCTCTGCTTTTTTTGTGCAAAAATAAGTACAGTCTGTTTCGTAAGTAATGTGACCAATACTGATGTTTGTAAATTTAGAATAGTATGGAGCTGTTAGGTAGCCAAATTTGTTAACCTCTGAACATGTAATGTATTAAATACGTGTAAACATGTTATCAGTGTCAGTTCTCCGAACATGTTGCAAGAATTAAGATGTATATTGTCAAATATATAAACATATTGACATAAATATGTTAATAAATGGAAACCTGCTGTTATCTGTCATTTGTTATGTTGTGAAACCAAATGCTTGTGTGCGCTGTAGCATATAGTAAGAACCTTATGTTGGGGGTAAGTGAGCTTGCTAGCTACAAATAGAAGTGGAGTAAGGGAGGGGAGCTTCTCAGTCCACTTTCTACTTCCTCTGATATGCAGGTAGGTTTCACAAAATAACAAATAGCCTATACACACAACTAATTGAGTTTCAGCCATGGGTGTAGCTCAGGATGTAGAGGTGTTTGCCTACTGACCTGGTGCTGTGCTTGAATATGGGTTCGATTCCCACTTGGGTTGATTACTTGGGTTTTTTCTCCAACTCGCCATTACAAATTTCGTAGACACTAAATAACGTAGTAGTTGATACAGCATTATTAAACGACATTTAAAAAATTCAGTGTGATTTATCAGTTCAACTCAAGTTTGACTTAATCAAAACTTAGTGCATTCAGTTCTTAGAGCTACAGCATCTGAAGGATGGCGTATGAAATGTGTTATGATTTCTTATTTGTATAATACATTTATTAAGCTGTGTATGTACGATCAAATTTTTTCCAATTTAAAAACTTTACAAGAAAACTTATCGAAGATTGATTAACATTGAAAAATATTTATCAAAGACTGTTTCATATTGCTAAAGATTTGACAGCATTTTAAAATATGTGCAAGTTAATTGTAACATATGTAGGCCTACCTACCAAATATTACGATTATGTATTGTTTTCAAAACAAAATATTTACAATTAGTACTGGTATCCACCGAGATTATTGGTTAGAATCTTCTTTATTAAAAAATAAATGTATTGATACTTAATTGCCTTGCAATTTCCTCATATGCATTTTCTTCATTTTATTGTGGTATTCCACGGCCTACAGACATGGATTTAATTCATATAATTGAACCAACTCGAAAACAACTTCTCTCAGTCAGGACGCCATGTTTTATCGTTATTTTTTATGGTTATTGGCGCCATAATATTTTCGAATCTCATTGGTCAGTTCTTTCAAAGAATCGTCAAGTCTTTAATTGATTAGAACATGTTCTTATTTACTTCCAAGATAATAAAAGCCTTTCAAAGTATTGTAAATGACTTACAATAAAACTTATAAAGGATTTTCAAGTCTTGAAAAGTGTTGTGAAGCATTGAATTTGATGGTGTACAAGCAGCTTTATTGAGAAAATTTATATTACCCATGTACACAGTGAATCACAAAATTCTGGAAAATTATGTTCAATGAATTATATGAACAACCTAAACTCCATTTTGTGTGACAGCCTCTTCAGGACCTATTATTGCATTGATGACCATTTTAGAACATAAATTTTCAGATATTGTGTGGTACAAAAGAATTTTAGCTCTGGAGAAATCAGTTTCATACCAGTTTATTGAAGATGAATTTAAAAACACGTCCTTAATAATTATGGATATCCATTTGCAGTAGTTGTACATAAATTTTATATACAAATTTGCTGGTTTCCATTACTGTCTTCCTCCGACGAGTTTAGCGTTGGACCTGAGGTATTCTTGCCATTGGTGCGGGGGGTTGCAGGTAGATTCTTTTGTTGCTACAGCCAAGCTGAGCCGAGCGGAGTGGAAAGTATTAATCGTCCAAAGATATGAAGTCTTCAGTTTGTAGTAGTTTGTGAATATTCCATATACATATTGTTTACCTAGGCCTATATGGTTTTGTTATTAATTATTAAATATATTGTTGCAATTTTTGCTCAAACATCTCCCTGATGTTAGCTATATTAATATTATATGAATTACACATATTAAATATTTCACCGTTACAAGCCATTTTTAAGGAAACATGCTGTGGAAAAGTTTTTGGTTTTATTCTATTGGAATTTTGGAATATGTGTGATTGGTATCGTGAAAAACAGATTCCTATAATGTCATGCGAAAATCATTTTTGATGATATCTTAAAATACAAATCACGTAGTTTTACTTCTCAAGTGAGTTCAGCAGTACAGTATATTTAAATTGATTACTTTACACATTTAATTCAATTCTACTAATCACTAAATTTTATAGTACGATTCTTATTTTCATTTATATTATTGTAGTTTTATTATGATTTTTCCTTTTATTTATTTTATTGTATTTGTATTTCTGGTGGTGTGATGGCTTTAACTTCACCAGAATAAATAATAAATAAATAAATAAAATGTTCTACAATACTTTCCTTCTCTGAACACGTAAATATAAATGGTTGTATCTCTATCTCGCCAAAAATAAGTTAGAAAACTAATAGGCATACTGCTCTCGTAAATTGGGCGAATGTTTTCAGTATGATTGTACTTCCTTCCAGACTGCCGCTGTCACTGTTCCCTCCCACTCCAGTTCCGCGCTAGACTAGTCGGAACCGCATTCCTCTCAGCACTAAACTCCTCAGAGGATGACAGTACATCTGCATTGTCCTGTAGACTCCAAGGGCAGTTGATACAAATTGTTGTACTTCCTATTTATATGCAACAGAAAAAGAGTAGGTTCGTGAATGTGAGGCCAAAGATCCTGTTGAAAATGTTTATTGTTTAGCAGATATAGTAATAAATTAACTTGAGTGTGCATGTTTACATTGTTGACATTGAGTGATACGTGTAACACAAGGGGTGACAGGAACAACGTTCATCTTGTATATCTGTGTTGTTCCAGCCACTTCATAATTATAACTTCTGTAAACAATAATAAAGTTATGAGCCGTTGACGTTTTAATAAGATATAAAGAGTTTGAGTGTATGTTGTGTCACTTGGGAATTGCAAGAAGACTTACTGAATGCAGGGAAAAGTGGCAGAAAATATATGTTGGAATTAAATAAAGCTCTGTGAACCTCTAACAAGTTCTTCTGAATTCTACATACAAGATCCTAAGATATTGATCATCAGAGAAGCAGATATTGTGCATGAAGCTCCATTGTAAGTTTTGACGAGTTAAGTAGCACAAGCGTGCTTGCCAGCTGAGCGGCAGAAGCATGGTCTCCCACCGGGCAGGCGATCGGCCAGTCATTGCGGACATGATGGCGAAGAATACTGTATAAAATAGTAATATACGTTACAAGAGCGGTATGTTGACGTTTTCATGGTCGAGGAAAAGATTGAAAAAGCGAAACGTAGTTGAGCTTTTTTAATTTCCGAGAACATGAAAACAAACATACCACTCGTGTATCGTACATTATTTTGTGCGAAGATCGTTTATTACATACCTGAAAGACGAATTTCTAATTAGTTGCAATGAAATCTCCATCTTGGTTTCTGTTCAATGACGGCAACTTCGGAAAACCAAACATTGTTGCTATAAAATGTTTTCTGTGTTTACTATACTCCAGCAGGCCGTGATATACGTCTGTCTTTTTTTTCCCCCCAGTCTATAAATGCGAACTTAAAACAAACGGTAAGGTTATGTAATGATTTATTTTTCATTTTAATATTTTAACAATATTATTTATATAACATATTGCAGTAATAACATCGGCATCTGGAATCCTGTTGATTTTTTCACGGCTTCCTTAATGTTACTTGTATCAGGAATGCAACAAGTTTTGTGGAGTAGTAGACTTTACTTAATTTTTGCAAATATTTAAAAACAATAATTAACATTGCAATTTAGGTGAATTGCAGTGGTAAGTTTCCAATTTATAATTATTACTATGTTAAACATCTCTAAAAATAATATGTTAAAAGCCTAAAGCAGTAAAATGAATGTCGCGCTTAAGCGGTAAGAAGAGGGAAATTGTTATGTGTGTTACGTTGGGAATACTGAATGTGATATTTCACACTTACCGTGTATTGGTTCTGTGCGGAAAACAAGCAAATACGCACGATCTCGCACAAATAATAATTCTACTGATCTAATCACTTGAATCGAAATCAATTTTCGTATGTGGATTCATCTTTTGCTGTGGAACTTCTCCACATTTTTGTTCATACGAGGCGTGTTCTTAAAGTAAGTTCCATTTTCAATTATAGCCGTCACATCACTGCGCATGCGTGTTTTCTTCTTCAGTCCTCAGGCAAGCTGTGCATGCAGTTTCAGAGCTTCAGTCCGTGTGTGTGGTTAGTTGTGACCAGTTGAAATGTTTAAAGTGATCGAGCACCCCACCGACGGTGAGATGCGGTCTGTTATCCATTTCTTGAATGCGAGAAACATCAAACCAGCAGACATTCATCGTCAACTTTGTGAGGTGTATGGTGATGATGCCATTAGTGATGGAATGATCAGGAGATGGGTTAGGAAGTTCGAGGGCCGCGTCTCTGTGCATGACGAGCAGCGTACCGGTCGGCCATCTTTGATCAATGACGATTTGGTGCGTGGTGTTGATGAAAAAATTCAAGAGGACAGGAACAAATTGACCATCCTCCCTACAGCCCGGATTTGGCTCCAAGTGACTTTCATCTCCTCCTGCACCTTAAGAAGTTCCTCGGCGGTCAACGTTTTGATGGCGACGATGAAGTGAAAACAGCAGTGTGTGAGTGGTTCGCATCGCAGGTGGGCGAATTCTACAATGAGGGGATAGAAAGACTTGTGCCACGACTCGATAAATGCCTCAATAATGGTGGAGATTATGTTGACAAGTAATTGAAGTGTGGGGAATACAACGCAACAAAAATGGTTTGTAAATATCTTCCCGTTGACTTACTACACCCTTTTGGAACTTACTTTAAGAACACGCCTCGTACAATAGTAATATGCGTTACAAGAGCGGTATGTTGAAGTTTTCATGTTTGAGGAAAAGTTTGAAAAAGCGAAACGTAGTTGAGCTTTTTTAATTTCCGAGAATTTAAAGAAAACATACCGCTCGTGTATCGTACATTATTTTGTGCGAAGATCGTTTATTACATACCTGAAAGAGGAATTTCTAATTAGTTGCAATGAAATCTCCATCTTGGTGTCTGTTCAATGACTGCAAATTTGCAAAACAAAAATATCTATCTTCAACATTGTTGATTTAAAATGTTTTCTGTGTTTACTATACTCCAGCAGGCCGTGATATATGTCTGTCTTTTTTTTCCCCCCAGTCTATAAATGCGAACTTGAAACAAACTGTAAGGTTATGTAATGATTTATTTTTCATTTTAATATTTTAACAATATTATTTATATAACATATTGCAGTAATAACATCGGCAAGTTTCTTGATTTTTTCACGGCTTCCTTAATGTTACTTGCATCACGAATGCAGTAACTTTAGTGGAGTTGTAGAGTTTACTTAATTTTCGCAAATATTTAAAAACAATAATTAATAGTGCAATCTAGGTGAAATTGCAGTGGTAAGTTTCCAATTTATAATTATTACTATATTGAACGTCTCTAAAAATAATATGTTAAAAGCCTAAAGCAGTAAAATGAATATGGCGCTTAAGCGGTAAGAAGAGGGAAATTGTTATGTGTGTTAGGTTGGGAATACTGAATGTGGAATTTTAGACTTTCCGTGGATTGGTTTTGTGCGGATACGCACGATCTCGCACAAAAGTTTATGATCAGAGGACAATAGTGATTTAATTATCCATTGCTAAACAAGACTTGCAATTTTTCTTCACCTTGTGCTTTTAGTCTGTAATTGCTTATCCATGTGTGATTGAGGTGTGTTGATTTAAGCATTCTATTATAGATCTTCAGTCAATAATATTGGGTGATTCAAAAGTCACTTTAAAGTGTTATAAATATTATATTTGAGGTAGAAAAAAAAACAAAATGTTACTCTGTTGAGGTGTTTAATTTGTTGCTCCACCACTGTGAAGTAACAGTTAGCACATCTGACTGTGAAACGAGCGGGCCTGGATTCAAATCCTGGTTGGGGTTTTCCCTCAACCAACTGAAGCAGAATTGCTGTAAAACTTTAGGCATTGGACCTCGGATTCATTTCACCTTCATTAATTCACATGCCATACCATAACCTAGTTTACGTTCACAGGATGGCCGTTTGCTACAAGTATCATTCAAAAGAATTTTTCGTAAAAATACACTCAGGGACAAAAAAACCGGACACTTTAATATTTGCTGGTATTTTGCAAAACATTATCTTCGCATACAATATTATGGTAGCCATCTGTTGTTATGGAGACGTGTATACATTGTTGATTGTTTTTTGTTTTATAAACAAGCCATTACAACCAAATATTCCAATTTTGCTTTCGGAGTCTCAGCTATAACAATTTTGTCTCAACCATTTTGTGCTTCATTATCGTTATCATTCGTTATTTCTTTATTTTTACATTTTCTGAGTTTGAGTGGGGTTGTAACATTTGTCTTAAAACAAGATGCGACCTGAAGATGTGGCTCGAACTGTAGCCCTTTACGATGATGGACGCAGTGTACGTTACATTGCAAATGTTATGAATATGGCTAGAAGCACAACCCATGATGCCATAAAACGGTATAGAAAGACCCTAGAATATACCAGAAGACCAGGTTCGGGTCGTCCAAGAGCTACAAATCCAAATGAAGACAGGTATATGGTGTTGAGAGTTCTTAGGGAGCGCAACCTGCCAGCTACTAGTGTAGCCCAGCAATTTGTTAACATGCATGAACGCCCAATTTCGGCCAAAACAGTTAGAAGGAGGTTGAATGCAAGTGGACTGATATCAAGTAGACCTGCAACTGGTCCCAGACTTCTCAGGATGCATCGAGTTGAACGACTGCGTTTTGCAAATGATCACAGGGATTGGAGAAATGGACAGTGGAGCTGTGTTCTGTTCACCGATGACTCCCGTTTCAATCTGTGCTCACCTGATGGACGTGAAAGAGTTTGGAGAAGGAGGGGAGAACGATTTTCACAGTGTTGCATTTCCGAAAATGTGCCGTATGGAGGTGGTGGAGTGATGGTTTGGGCAGGAGTGTGTACGGATGCTCGTACAGAGTTGGTTTTTGTTGAAAATGGAAGACTAACAGCTGATAGGTATATAAATGAATGTTTGGCTGATCATGTTGTGCCATTTGGCCAATTTGTAGGCGATAATTTTGTTTTAATGCATGATAATGCATGGCCGCATATTGCCCATGCAGTCGGGGATTATCTCCTAGAAGTGGGAATCCATGTTCTTCCATGGCCAGCAAGGAGTCCAGACATGAACCCAATTGAACACGAGTGGAACATGCTCGGACGGCGTGTTAAGAATAGACGACCGAGACCAGAATCGTTACAAGAGTTGAGGCGAGCACTTGGCGAAGAATGGGAACTTATTCCTCAAGAAGACATTGCTAACCAAATTGAGAGCATGCCAAGACGTATGGATGCAGTTATTCAAGCCAGAGGGGGTAATACCCGTTACTAAAAAGAGTTTTTAATGTTTAAGGCACCATAAAATGAAAAAACAGTTAGACCAAACGATGCCATAGTTAAATGCCCTTTGTAATTTTTTGTAAATTTTCTCATCAGAGTTTTTTTTTTCAAATGTTGTCTTATAAGGTGCTAAATGAAACATTATTTTGTTTAAATGGGTTTTGTTTTATTTTAAAATAGTTGGCAACGAAATACAAGCAAATATAGAAGTGTCCGGTTTTTTTTGTCCCTGAGTGTATTAAAATTTTTGGTAATTTTTAAGTTAGTTCCTATATTAACATTTAGTAGTAT
Source organism: Periplaneta americana (assembly GCF_040183065.1). NCBI lineage: Eukaryota > Metazoa > Arthropoda > Insecta > Blattodea > Blattidae > Periplaneta > Periplaneta americana. The sequence continues at coordinate 174,896,541 of NC_091128.1, forward strand.
TTAAAACAAATATAAACGAATGAAAAATGTATTTCTTTAATTGGCCTCATTTTTCTTGTTCCCTGCCTCTGATGTTAGGTAAGATTATTTTTTTTCTGTGTTGGTCTCACATTCCAGTTCGGTATAGTATAAATCCCTCCCCAAGAGAAACATATATCTGAATTCAACTCTATTTGCAGTGACTTCTGAATAGCTTTATTCAATGAAAAATGGAGGTAAGAAATATGTAATTATTTCTTGTATATTGTCACTGAAATATTTTAGAAATCTGTTGTGTTTATTCAAGCATTACATCAATAATATCTTAATGAAAAAACTTCAAAGAAATACGGTGATTGCATTCGTAAAGTGGACAGTTCCACACTAATGCTACAATCATATAACAAACCATCACGTGAATCCTTGAGCTGAGTGCAGTTCGGCAGCACACACAGAATGAAGCTGCAACATTATGTGCTTGTTAACAAATTTGATGAAATAGTGTGATAACGTGCATACAGGCCATGTTGTATTACGCAATGGCCATCACTGTGCCAAGTGTCTTTATCTCGGGCAAGAATGTCTTGATCAGGTCCGCATCGACCTGCGCAGGATTGTCACCCAAGTCGAGCGACGTCAGACTTGGGCACACCTTTAGGAACTTCACGTGGTCCAGGCTGCTGATCTTGTTGCCTCTTAATGACAGCGTAGTGAGTGACAGCAGGGCCGGCATCTCACGTAGACTAGAGATGTTGTTGTGGTCCAATTTGAGCACCTGTCGAACACCAGACACAAGTACTGCACAGCTTCCCTTTCAGATATATTAATTCTGAGTGGCACTTTAAAAGTTTTTTTTTTTTTCACATTCAGCAATTTATTGATAAAGTTCCAAAACAAACATGTTTTCTGCCTTTTCGTATTTTAGTGTAAATTCAAATAATGATGCACAAATATTGTTCATGTCCAGCTGTCAAAACAATTGGGCACAGAGACATTAGTGTAGGTTTAAGGAAGTCAGAGGTTGTGGAAAAGTGCATATTATACACTTAAAAAGGATTTTGGTGTTCTGTGTTTCTTGTAGAAATTTGCATTGTATTGACCAAGACGCTTGATGAATGGATTTTCACTTGAATTTGCACTCTTATAACACTTCTTAACTTGCTCACGTAATGAGTCTTTCAGAAATGTCATGTCCAAATCAAAGTGTATTTGTGCATTTGTTGTGTACCAGTCTGAATTATGTATTATTCGGAGCACTTTATTTTGAACAATTTGAAGAGGTTGAAACACAGTTTTTGGAATATAACACCAAGCTGGGGCAACGTAAGTTAGGATCGGTAAAATCAGCATTTTGTAGAGCATAACTTTTCTTCTTAGACTGAGAACAGAAGATTTGAACAGGGGGTAAAGATGAGATATTCTAAGAGAGCTCTTAGTTGTTACAGATTTTATGTGCTTGTGCCATAACAATTTGTTATCAAGAGTAATACCAAGATATTTTACATGGTCACTGTATTGAATTTCTTGATTGCATATTTTTATTTTGTCACGAGGTCTTTTTAAACACTTGGAGAAAATTATTGACTGACATTTTTCAGGATTTAAAGAAATACGCCATTCTTTAAGCCATTCTTCTAATAGAAGTACATGGTTTTGAACTACGGAGACAGCATACTGAGGACTGAATTTAACACTATATATAACTGTGTCATCAGCATACAGAAGTGTTTTAGTAAACTTTAAAAGTGCCGTCTTTACTCTAAGATAAGACCCACTTATTCTCAGATAGAAGGGACAGCTCTCTGCTGCTCAGGCTGTCAGAGTAACGGCAGACAAATTCATTACGTATCCTTGCATTGGCAGTCACTGTGACGACATGGGTAACACGATAGAAACAAGGCTTCCAAAGCATAGAATGGACACATTTTAAAATAGCAATTTCTGAAAATGTGGATCATCTGCAGTGGTGTACATCATTATTAGTGAGTGTTTAAGCATTTTTGCATTAATCTTTGCATGGTACAGTGAAACCAGCGAATAGGGATTATAAAGAATGGACACTTCGCGTCGGTACCTTTGATGTAGCCGGACCGATTTCAATGACCTTCAAGCGAGCTAGAGCTTCAGATTCTGCTTTCTCCCTAGAGTTGGCACTGACATCACACCAGCTAGCAGTCGACACAGCAGAAATATAACACATACAATTAATACATCTAGGTACATTATGTACTCAAATAAAATAAACTGGATCCATAAAATAATAAATCCTTCATTAACTGTAATGTCTAGACTCTAGAGTTCCTTTATAATGAAAGTTCAGACGTTGACCCCAACAACAATTAAAATATGTAATGATTTGATAGCGCTGAAAATGGAAAAACAAAACTCTTATGAGAAGTAAAACCATATACCTATATTATATTATATACAAATATTAAACGAATTTGATACTTAATTTTATAATGTATTATATTATTTTATAATATAATTTATCATATCTGAAATATAAAATATTATTATTACAACTAGTTTGTCACTGAGAAATAAGGAAAAGCTGTTAACTTGAATTTATTTGAAGCAAAGCGTTACTGTATTATGCAATAAGGTAGGCGATGTTTGGATCCTGTGCCTTAATTCTATTCTCAATTATTATCTTAGCGTATGCTCGATTACACTACCTCTAGCGCTTGAAAGTGGAACTAGCCGCTGGCGCACAGAGAAACAAAACACAGGAAAATTCGCTCAGTGTCCATTCTTTATAATCCCTATTCGCTGGTGAAACCTTTCATTTACGGACATCGAAAGGACGTAACAATCTGTCCGCATCTGGGCGGTGTCCTTTATTGGGAGGGAGGCTCCCCAATCTAACAGTAAATTTATAATATGCATTATGTATCCCTTCACGCTTTAAATGAAATGTATTACTGTAGTTTAATTCTAAATACAGTGTACAGTACTACAGTAAATTCTTTGCAACTTTGAACTACAGTAGATAAGACCAAAAAAGGAAAATACAGTATTGTGCCATGCAATTTTACTCAAGGCCTACAGTTATGCAGTACTGTAATTTAGAGTTTTCAAATTAGCCTTTACGTTCAGGTGCCATGTCTCTCGAAACAGAACAACTGATTGAAGTGAAGAGAATAATCCTACTAACCTATCATGTATCGAATACAATTTCACGATCGTAGAAACCTTGGACCCATCAGACAGGTTAAATTTTATGACTTTCTTTATCCATCTGCTTCCAGCTAACAAGAGGTAGTTGGCTGGGCTAGTGATAGCCTACGAGACCCTTATTGTCTTCTTTCATGTTAAGGAATTTCTGTACAGTTCTCAAAATTAAATTTTCCATTCTTGTAACACATTAGGTCTTGAAATCCAAGTTCTGTCCGCAGTCAGGAGGTAAAGCAAGCTTTAGGACTGTGAAACAGCTGTCCGTGTTCGTGTCATTATTTCTATATTATTTCATAAAAATCTGTCCGTATATGAGAAGTGTCTGTATCTTGGGGGTGTCTGTAAGAAGAGGTTTCACTGTATTATATATTTATAAAATATTTTTAAATTGTTAAAATATCTCAGCAAGGAGGGTTTGGCAGGTTGCAAAAAAAATAGCACTTAAAAGGTTACTACAGAGTGCTGTAAAAGTTACAACCTAGCCGTTTTCAGGCCAATTAATAGGTAAATTTCACAAAAAGGGAATTTTCATATGCTTTTATTGTCAGACTAAGCAATCACTAAAATTCCATTCAGTTTAAATTTTAAATATAAGTATCTTGAATCATAAACATAACGACTATGTTACTATCGATATTTACTTTAGGGTTACCAGTACCAGATTATTTTAATGAAATGTAGGACACAGTGGTTCAAAATGTAGGCCATCGTAGGATAATGTAGGAAAATTGAACATCAAAATCTAAAATACGAGGGGGATCCAGGAAATAACGACCGTTTTGTTGTAATAATTAAAAAATATATATTTATTTGAAAAAACAAAGTCTGTTACATAACTGAAGCTTCCTTTACTTCTCTACATAATCACCACCTACATTCAAACATTTGTCGTATCTGTTCACTAGCTTTAGAATTCCCGTGTTATACTCCTCTGCCGCCAGTTCATTAAGCCAGGTGTTCACTGTCTTCTTCAACTATTCATCACTTCCAAAACGCGTACCACCCAGAAAGTCTTTCAGCTTAGTGAAAAGGTGAAAATCGCTAGGAGCAAGGTCTGGACTATAGGGCGGATGATCAAAGATTTCTCAACCGAATTGATCCAGCAATTCTCGAGTTGAAGCAACAGTGTGCGGGCGGGCACAGATTTTGTGGTAGCCAAGATGTTGCGACACAATTTCACCAAGCAAAGAACGAGAAATGTCAGGAAAGGCAATATGCAATTCGTCGAGTGTTGTGCGCCTGTCTTGCAAGATTCTGTCATTCACTTTAGTCTTCAGGTCTTCTTTGATGAGTGATGGGCGTCCGGGTCGAGTTTCATCGTGGACATTTGTTCGCCCATTGTTGAACATTTCGCACCATTTTCTCACATTTCTTTCATTCATTACAGTATCACCATACACTTCTTTCAATTGCCGGTAAATTTCTGCAGGTTTCAAATGTCGGGCATTCAAAAATCGAATCACGCTCCTCACCTCACAGTCGGCGGGATTATCAATCACGTCGTTCATTTTGAAGTAACACAAAATGCACAATGGCGACTTGTTGCAACCAGTACTCACAACATTATGAGAACACATGTTAAGGAAGCCAGTTGACCTTCAAACAAGGAAGGGGAGTCAGCTGCGTGGCGGGTATGCGCGAACGGTCGTTATTTCCTGGATCTCCCTCGTACAAATGGTATATATCATAATATAAATTATTTTTATATTCAAACACACAAAGAATAACTATCAATGAATCTCATTATTACATATTAAAAAAATTAATATTACACAAAACATCAGGCTTCTCTGAAATATCATGAAAGTCAGCACAACTGAAGTTTTTAAAATTTAGTCTCGTTTTATAATAATAATGTCAGATCTCATTACAAAGAAATCTGTTACAAATATTCGAAGAATTATCTGTAGTAATTGCACGAGTGCTGTTTCTTCTTATTCTCGTGAAATTATGCTAAGATGAAACAATGAGTGCAATTTAATAAAATTATTCATACAATTTACTTACAAATGGCTTTTAAGGAACCCGAAGGTTCATTGCCGCCCTCACATAAGCCCGCCAGCGGTCCCTATCCTGTGCAAGATTAATCCAGTCTCTATCATCACACCCCACCTCCCTCAAATCCATTTTAATATTATCCTCCCATCTACGTCTCGGCCTCCCTAAAGGTCTTTTTCCCTCCGGTCTCCCAACTAACACTCTATATGCATTTCTGTATTCGCCTATACGTGCTACATGCCCTGCCCATCTCAAACGTCTGGATTTTATGTTCCTAATTATGTCAGGTGAAGAATACAATGCGTGCAGTTCTGTGTTGTGTAATTTTCTCCATTCTCCTGTCACTTCATCCTTCTTAGCCCCAAATATTTTCCTAAGCACCTTATTCTCAAACACCCTTAACCTATGTTCCTCTCTCAGAGTGAGAGTCCAAGTTTCACAACCATACAGAACAATCGGTAATATAACTGTTTTATAAATTCTAACTTTCAGATTTTTGGACAGCAGACTGGATGATAAGAGCTTCTCAACCGAATAATAACACTCATTTCCCATATTTATTCTGCGTTTAATTTCCTCCCGAGTGTCATTTATATTTGTTACTGTTGCTCCAAGATATTTGAATTTTTCCACCTCTTCGAAGGATAAATCTCCAATTTTTATATTTCCATTTCGTACAATATTCTGGTCACGAGACATAATCAAATAAAATTATTCAACGAATAAAATTAGATAACTTGAAAAACCCAATTACATAAATTATAATTATTATAAAACACAGCAATAAGACATTAATAAGTTTGTTCTAGCATGGTTCAGAATCGACACTTAGGCAAATTTTATTCATGCTGCAGGAGAGTGACCATTTTCCGTATCAAAGGGTGTACATTTTAGACACTGTGTTCCATAAACACTTGTAAAGTATACTTCCAAAACAACTTGAAGTAAAAACAGACGAGAACAACGGTTATTTTGAGCTATTTGTAGTACCAACCTGGCAACACTGGAGGGCATGCAGCTGGGGTAATGAGCGGCTGCCCAGGCAGTTGTGGCTTAGGTCTACAGTCTGAATGCAGGACAGGAAGTGGCAGTGGTACAGTCCTGTGAGCTGGTGCTGCGCCAGGCAGACGGACTGCTGCTCCGGCATACTGCAACTGTCCAGTGCGTACTCCATCTCGTAGCGGCTCCCTGCAACACAAAGGTCACGTGACTGACTGGGTGCCCAACTCAGGACACAAGCACAGCCGTGTTGATATGATACTCACTGAGGTCCCTGTAGTAGCCACGACGGAGCGGATCCACTTGCTCTAGTTGGCTCAGCTTGGCAAACGTGTCTTCCCGGTACCTGTGTCGGTCCACAGCCTGCATGAGCAGCACTGCTGTCAGCAGTGTCCCTGCAGCAAGCAAACCAAGAAAGTCAATTGTGGGAGTTGGCATAATGCAGTTCAACTACAATGTTGGCATGGGCAAAACTAACAGATTATTTTCATAAGGTTAACTGATTGCCAGTTATTTCCATAAGGTTAACTGATTAATTACAAGTTATTTTTATAAGTTAACTGATTAATTACCAGTTATTTTCATAAGGTTGATTAATTACCAATATTTTCATAAGGTTAACTGATTAATTACCAGTATTTTCATAAGGTTAACTGATTAATTGCCAGTTATTTCCATAAGGTTAACTGATTAATTACCAGTTATTTTTATAAGGTTAACTGATTAATTACCAGTTATTTTTATAAGGTTAACTGATTAATTACCAGTTATTTCCATAAGGTTAACTGATTAATTACCAGTTATTTTTATAAGGTTAACTGATTAATTACCAGTTATTTTTATAAGGTTAACTGATTAATTACCAGTTATTTTTATAAGGTTAACTGATTAATTACCTGTTATTTTCATAAGGTTGATAATTTCCAGTAATTTCATAAGGTTAACTGATTAATTACCAGTATTTTCATAAGGTTAACTGATTAATTACCAGTATTTTCATAAGGTTAATTAATTACCAGTTATTTTAATAAGGTTAACTGATTAATTACCAGTTATCATAAGGCTTATTGATTAATTACCAGTTATTTTAATAAGGTTAACTGATTACCAGTTATCATAAGGCTTATTGATTAATTACCAGTTATTTTATTAAGGTTAACGGATCAGTTATATTCATAAGGTTAAGTGATTAATTACCAGTTATTTTCATAAGGTTTATTGATTAATTACTAGTTATATTATTAAGGTTTATTAATTAATTACCAGTTATTTTATTAAGGTTTATTGATTAATTACCAGTTATTTTCATAAGGTTTACTGATTAATTACCAATTATTTCCATAAGGTTTACTGATTAATTACCAGTTGCTTTCATAAGGTTAATTAAGTACCAGTTATTTTAATAAGGTTAACTGATTAATTACCAGTTATTATCATAAGGTTTATTGATTAATTACCAGTTATTTTATTAAGGTTAACGGATTAATTATCAGTTATATTCATAAGGTTAAGTGATTAATTACCAGTTATTTTCATAAGGTTTATTGATTAATTACTAGTTATATTATTAAGGTTTATTAATTAATTACCAGTTATTTTATTAAGTTTTATTGATTAATTACTAGTTATTTTCATAAGGTTTACTGATTAATTACCAATTATTTCCATAAGGTTTACTGATTAATTACCAGTTGCTTTCATAAGGTTAATTAAGTACCAGCTATTTTAATAAGGTTAACTGATTAATTACCAGTTATTATCATAAGGCTTATTGATTAATTACCAGTTATTTTATTAAGGTTAACGGATTAATTATCAGTTATATTCATAAGGTTAAGTGATTAATTAGTAGTTATTTTCATAAGGTTTATTGATTAATTACTAGTTATATTATTAAGGTTTATTGATTAATTACCAGTTATTTTATTAAGGTTTATTGATTAATTACCAGTTATTTTCATAAGGTTTACTGATTAATTACCAGTATTTTCATAATGTTAACTGATTAATTACCATTATTTTCATAAGGTTAACTGATTAATTACCAGTTATTTTCATAAGGTTTATTGATTAATTACCAGTTATTTTCATAAGGTTTATTGATTAATTACTAGTTTTTATTAAGGTTAACGGATTAATTATCAGTTATATTCATAAGGTTAACTGATTATTTACCAGTTATTTTCATTTAATGTCAGTAGAACATCATTTCTTTATATTTGTGCTCAATTGTCTTGCAGGCCATTTCTAGATTAGTAAATACCGCTCGGGAGTAAAATTAATTCACACATCATCATCATCATCCATACCACAGCCCAGGTGCGGCATGCTGCACTTGTACGCAATTACAAAATGTACTGTAATTGTGCAACCAAGATTTTTGCTGACTTCTGCTCTTCCCACCCAGCATAACTCACATTTGCTGTCTGGCTCTAGCTCCAGCAGCTGTTCACATGACTCCAGCTCGTCCTGCAAAACAGATGTGATGCCCTCGCTCAGGCCTGCCCCAAATTGTGGCTTGGTCCCTGCACCGGGCCCCCGCTCCTGAACCACCGACGTTCCGTCCATTAAGCAAACAGTGACAGCAGGATGTTGGTCCTCTGGAGGGCAGCATACCTAGTATATGTTAAGGATACAAACAAGTATGGCAATGCAAATAATCTTCAGCACAAGAGTTTGGTTTTCGGACAACTAAGATGTGCAAATTTATACATTAAAATACAACAGTTTGGTGACGAAATTAATTCGTCTTAATGAAATTTCATTGCACTCAAGCCAACTAACCTTGATTAATTTAGACGTAGAACTGTAATTTTACTCGTTACTAGTTGGGGGGAGGTAACTTAGGAACTGATAGATAAAAATGCAACCCTCTCTCTTGTCGTCCTTGTCTTCCCATTGTTTTCCTTGCATTCCCTATTGTTCTTATATTCCCCCTCGTCTTCCCCTTGTTTTGCTTGTATTCCCATTGTTCTAATCGTGTTCTCTTTGTCTTCCCCCTTTTCTCCTTCTATTCCCATTGTTCTCTTTTATTTTCCTTGTTCTACTTGTATTCCCATTGTTATTCATGTCTTCCCCTAGTTCTCCTCCCCTTCCTCTTGTTCTCCTTGTCTTTTCCTTGTTCTTCTTGTGTTCCCATTGTTGTTCTCGTCTTCTTCTTTCACTCCTTATATTCCCCTGATTCTCTTTGTGTCCCCTTATTTTTCTTGTGTTTCATCTGTTCTCGTATTCCCTTTGTTCTCCTTATCTTCCCCTAGTTCCCCTTGTTTCCTTCTATTACTATTGTTCTAATCGTGTTCTCATTGTTCTCTTTGTTTTTCCCTTGTTCTCCTTTTATTCCCATCGTTTTCTTTGTATTTCCCTTGTTACCCTTGTCGTCCCCTATTTCTCCTCCTCTTCCCCTTGTTCTCTTGATCTTCCCCTTGTTCTTCTTGTCTTCCTCTTCTACTTCTTATATATCCTGGTTCTCTCTGTGTTCCCTTGTTTTCCTTGTTCTTGTTTTCCATCTTGTTCTTCTTATCATCCCCTTGTACTCTCATTGTTCTCTTTGCCTTCCCTTTGTTCTCTTTGTTTTCCCCTTGTTCTCTTTGCCTTCCCCTTGTTCTCTTTGTATTTCCCTTGTTCTCCTTTTATTCCCACTGTTCTCTTTGTTTTCCCCTTGTTCTCTTTGCCTTCCCCTTATTCTCTTTGTATTTCCCTTGTTCTCCTTACCTTCCCCTTATTGTCTTTGTTTCCCCCTTGTTCTCCTTACCTTCCCACTGTTCTCTTTGTATTTCCCTTGTTCTCCTTACCTTCCCCTTATTCTCTTTGTTTTCCCCTTGTTCTCCTTTTATTCCCACTGTTCTCTTTGTATTTCCCTTGTTCTCCTTACCTTCCCCTTATTGTCTTTGTTTTCCCCTTGTTCTCCTTTTATTCCCACTGTTCTCTTTGTTTTCCCCTTGTTCTCTTTGCCTTCCCCTTATTCTCTTTGTTTTCCCCTTGTTCTCCTTACCTTCCCCTTATTCTCTTTGTTTTCCCCTTGTTCTCCTTTTATTCCCACTGTTCTCTTTGTTTTCCCCTTGTTCTCTTTGCCTTCCCCTTATTCTCTTTGTTTTCCCCTTGTTCTCCTTACCTTCCCCTTATTCTCTTTGTTTTCCCCTTGTTCTCCTTTTATTCCCACTGTTCTCTTTGTATTTCCCTTGTTCTCCTTACCTTCCCCTTATTGTCTTTGTTTTCCCCTTGTTCTCCTTTTATTCCCACTGTTCTCTTTGTTTTCCCCTTGTTCTCTTTGCCTTCCCCTTATTCTCTTTGTTTTCCCCTTGTTCTCCTTACCTTCCCCTTATTGTCTTTGTTTTCCCCTTGTTCTCCTTTTATTCCCACTGCTCTCTTTGTATTTCCCTTGTTCTCTTTGTCTTCCCTCGTCTTTCTCTTTTACTCCTTATATTCCCCTGGTTCTCGGTGTGTCCCCTTGTTTTCCTTGTGTTTCCTTCGTTCTCCCTGTAAGCTATGCTAAATGTTATGGTTTATTTAACGACGCTCGCAACTGCAGAGCTTATATCAGCGTCGCTGGATGTGCCGGAATTTTGTCCCGCAGGAGTTCTTTCACATGCCAGTAAATCTACTGACATGAGCCTGTCGCATTGAAGCACACTTAAATGCCATCGACCTGACCCGGGATCGAACCCGCAACCTTGGGCATAGAAGGCCAGCGCTATACCAACTCGCCAACCAGGTCAACTGTAAGCTATGCACCTGTCGATTTTTTTGTCTCTTAAAGTAAGCTTCTTTTCGCACATGTATGCTGCAGATCATTTAACATGAAAATTCTCAAGTTCCAAATGCAATAATTTGAGACTCTGGACAAAGATCTGAAATAGGTACTCTGCAAGGATACCCAGACGTGGCAGTAGAGTTGCCCATTGCTACTCCGCCACTTGGCAGGCACCGCTGCCCCACCTACACGCAGCTGCAGGCACTCACTGCCAGCACTGCGGGTGAGGGCCACACACACCATGTGGTCTCCCACATGCACCTGCACCAGCTGAAGAGGTTGAGGGCTGCGCCCAAGCAGCCAGCGCTGATAGAACCAGGCACTTTGGTCGTTGGGGTCCGTGAAGGCCGCATTCTGCACTAGACGAAGTTCTGCAACAGAAACTCGTGCATAGAGTGGTGTGCACTTGTGCAGAGAGATGGCATGTGACTTCTGGATGCCTCACCTTCCTTATGTTTATCTTCCCGAATAGGCAGCTTCCCCAGAGGATCAGGAAACACAAGTGGAAGCAATCGGCTTCGGTAGTGCCATGACGAATAGTTGGAAAAATTTGTGAGAATCTTCTTGGTCGAGTACTCAAACTCATCAGAGGGAGGCACCCCCGATCTCTTGACCACGAACTTTCTGTAGTTCCAGACGTGAACTGTGAATGAACGAGGCAAGAGAACAAGAAAGAGGCAGAATTATTCATCGTTGTCCTGGAAATGTGGAATTATTGATCTGCAGGATAATAATCTGTAGTCACTCACAGTTCCGTTCGTCCAGGTCTAGGTACTTGGTGCATAGTGCCAATTCGCCCTGCCATTCAGGCTTCGGCATGGTGTCCAGCACCCACATGCGGTGGTGCCATGCACCATATGACTTGGGGTTGGCACGCAGGCACTGGGCTACCAGCTCCAGCTCACTCTTCATGCGTGCTTGCATCTCCTCCACATCCCTGTGAGTAACATTGAAGTATGAGTATATAATTGAATATTATAGATTTATTAATTTGTCATACAGAATAATATCTGTAATATTGACGGGTTCGATCCCCGGCTCAGGAGCGAATTTTCCTCCTCAAATATTAATTGTCAATATTACAGATATTATTCTGTATGACAAATTAATAAATCTATAATATTCTCATAGCTAGCAGTGCATATGTCTGTACAGATTACTGTGCACTTAACTGCGGAATCCCGGCCAAATAAGTCACTCAACTGAGTGCGCTCAATGGCAGTTGACATTGGACATATACGTCAACATATATGCCTAACTTGGAGTCAGGCCATAAAGGGAAACATTGACGGAAGAGAATTCGATCTGGTGCTGTGGATTGAATTCGGCGTAGCTCAGTGGTCAGAGCACTTGGTACGTAGAACCAAGAACCCGGGTTCAATCCCCGGCGCCGGAGCGAATTTTTCTCCTCAAATATTAATTATATAATTGAAGTTTTTATATTAATAGGGCTACAAGAAAGAAAATGAATTCTTTACGCCTGTGTAAAAAAACTGATTTTCTACGCCAAATAAATTACGTATAATTTAAGTAAAAAAAAAATGAGAAAATTACCTTACCAAGCCTGCTGCCTAAGGAACACTCCTAATTCTCATTGAATCTTTGTATTTTGTATTAAAATATGACCATTATAAATCCTCATACTAGAGCCCATTCATTCATTTTGTGCATGGGAAGTATGCTTAAATTTCATGGAGGGGGAGGGGGACTGCTAGGAAAATTGTATCACTACATTTCAACTCATATTCACATGTTACAGAGCTGCTGGTATTAAATAATCCATAGTGCCAGTTACCTCTTATCTTGGTCTTTTAGATGCAGCAGGATCTCTCTTCGTATGTTCCAAAGGGTTGTGATGTCAGGATTAGCAACGAGGAGCTGTCCAGATACTTTTAGTGCATCATCGTCGAATTCCTTAGCTTGACGCTGGAACAGGTTACAGGTTTACATCTACGTAAAACATCAAACAAACGGCGCGGCACTTCACGCATTGCCATTGCACAAAGCCTTACCTTGGCGAACGCCCGTTCGATTCCAGCTCGGTACAACTTGGACTTCTTCTCCCTCTCCTTACGCTTCACCTCCTGCTCCTCTGCGCTGCTCCTGGTCTTTACACGTCCGTGCTGAAAACACATTTTTCTTGTTAATTAATAGCAACATTTTATGAGTTCTGGCTTCTCTGTCACTCGCTCTGTAGGCCTAGATCATTGTGAAACATTAAAATAACCCTACAGGTAAATCATCTCACAAAGTGTCACCAAACATGTGAGGTTTCCTTCTTTCAAAAACATATTTTGAATAATGTGTTTATTTATAGTCATCTATAATAGAACGTTTCGACATTAAACTGAAAATTAAATAATCATAAATAGTACCATAACCTCTTCTGATTTTAACTATATTATTTTTTTAAATACCAGTTAACTTTTCAGCCATTTCTGTAGGAAAAAAATACTACGTTGTTATTTCTGTCGGTAAGCTGAATCCTCAACCCATATTATTAAAGCAAATATAAGCAGCAACAATTCAATTTGACAACTCCTAACACCCACCATATTGAACTACAATAGTGTTGATATTGTTCTGTGAAATGCGAACTCATGATCACTCGTCAATTCGTCATATCTTCGAATGTGTTCCATTTTAGCCAACAGGGCGGCGTGTTCAATTTCTTCACGCTTCTGTTAAAACACTTTTGAGAACGTGTTGAGGGGATAATGGACGTTATTCAGACATCCGAGGAAGAATTACTACAGAAACATAGAAAGGAAAGAAAAGAATTACAAGGTGAATAAAAATTGTATGTTCACTAATAATGTTACGTCTGGATGTAGGCCTACAATACATATAAATTTTTAGGTTAGAAAATACTAATGCAATAAGAATAATCATCTTCGTATACGTTTATGTTTCGATCTCCGAGCCCTCCGTATTGTTAACGTATAGGCTTAAATACATTATATTTATTGTAAGAAATAAAATTACTACTTTTAGCAGTGTCCTCTTCCTCGAGATTAATGTTCTAAGCTCATATAAGTTTGACTTCGCGACAGAGGGTAAAACTGTGACCAAACCGGCTTCCTATCTGTAATTCAAATGTACCATTGCTGTGAGAGGTCTAGAAGGAATGTCTAGGACGGACCATATACTAGTTTGCTTTACTCAAACTTAGTCTACTCAAAACCGGTGTATGGTTTCCTTCCTTTCCTTCCTTCCTTCCCTCTACCTTCACCACTCCTACCTTGTGCGCCAGTAACTTGCATGATAATTCTCTAAATTAACTGCACTGTATTAGAGGAGGCACAACTTTTATTGCTACTCTTTCTGGCTTCCACTTTGCCGAGAGGTCCAGGACGAATTCCATATTGTGTCCACAATGTTACTATATCTATGTACAATAATTATACCTAAGTGGGGGTAAACTTTAGTTTACGGTTTACTTCTTTCTCTTCTATCCCCACCACTCCTACCTTGTGCACACAAAATAAATTGTTGGCACTGAAAAGTGCCTTTTTATATGCATGATGCTTATTCGATGAACACAGACAAATCTACTCTTTTAATATAAATTGATGACAGTGAGAAAACCGTACACTAAAGTTAGTTAGCTTGTGCGATCTTACATATACCGAATACTGTATATTAGGGGTCTACTTATACCATTTTGTTTCAAGGAAAAATCCAGTCACTGAAAAAATCCTCCACGAAAGGAGACAAGAAGAAAAAGAAAGAAGTCACAGAGGAAATAGCCAGATTAGAATTGGAATTGGAGAAAAAACAACAGGAAGAACTATCACAATTAAAACAGGTCAGTTTCTGCCTTTGAAATCTAAATTTTGTATTATAAACAGATGCTATTCAGAGTTGTTGCGATGGTGATTTGGCGTCAATTGATCATTGTTGGAATGAAGGGGAAATAGGCCTAGAAATAATTTAAGAAAACTTGCCTCAGCAAATTCGTTACATAGAACCGTTGCCCAACTGATGAGAAATCAACAATTTGAGTCCCAGTAAGCAAAATTCGTTGTTAACTTTAGTATTTATTATTTTTTTTTTTTAGTATTTATTTATTTAATCTGGTAGAGATAAGGCCGTGTATTAAAATTATCTGAATACTGTGCAGGACAGCTTGCAGGAGGTTGCAACAGAGTCATGTGAGGAAGACGTGGCGGTGCCCCGTGTGAGCAAGGCACAACGGCGGCGCGATAAGAAGGCATCGCGTGAGAAGGAGCGGGAGCGTCTGATAGAGGAACAGGAGGCCGAGAATGTGCACGGACCACGCAACATGGAGCTGCAGGCAATTCAGCATCTCCTGAAGGAGCGCAAACTCATGCTTAAGGAGATTCCTTCTGACGGCAACTGGTGAGTAGGTCAGCAACATGCTCTACACTCAGGCTGCTAAAAGAATGACTTGCTAATCCTGTTTGATCCACCTTGCAAAGATCTGGCCATTATTTTTTATCAATTCCATATTGACGTAATAGTTATTTATGCAACAAGTGGGTAATCTTGATGATTATGGCATCATCATTCGTGCGACAATTTTCATGAGTTGGATACAACACTTTATGGCATCTTAACATTATAAATTGTAGGAAATAAATTATGAAAGAAATTAAAATTATAGTTTATTTAGCGACGCTCACAACTGCAGAGGTTATGCGTCGCCGGTGTGTCAGAATTTTGTCCCACAGGAGTTTTTTTACATGCCAGTAAATCTAGTGACATGAGCCTGTCGCATTTAAACACACTTAAATGCCATCGACCTCGGCCGGGATCGAACCCACAACCTCGAGCATAGAAGGCCAGCTCTATACCAACTATGCTACCAAGGGCAACTAATTATGAAATAAATTCAATTCAGGATCCATAGCTGATAAATTGTCTTTATAGGGCAAATTTTTCTTATGAATTGCAATATTTCTAAATATTTTAAAGAAACGTTTAATTATATTTGATAGTGCCAGGATGCCCTGAGGTTCGTGGACATGTGTTGTTTTTCAAATACGTGTAATGTTTTTAGCAAAAATTATAATACTTTGTATTTATTTTGTATAGAAGTTAATGAGAACAAAAGCTATTTAAGTACGAATTTAGTACATAATGTATTTTGTCCTTCATATTACAAAATTAAGAGAAAAATTATAAAACATTTTAAAGTCGAAACACTGACATCTTGTTGAAATCCCACAGTACAGCTCCTCAGGTGCGTCATCTCTGTTACCACTAGGCCAGGATAATATCTCTGCGTAAAATATTTTTATTTCATCCTCTTTAGAAAAATACTGTCATGACATCATCACTTAAAATAAGGTGGATATGTCCATTTCCTCCTACAGACATGCAAATACATGTATTAATAATGTCAGGAACACAAACTCGTTTTGACTAAAAATGGACTTGTGTGGATTTTTAAATAACCAATTTCAATTATAACATGTGTTTAACCAATCAGTCAATTTTTCCTCTGTTTTGGCTGGTCATCAGTTGAGAAGTATATACTAAAATCATAGTTATAAGCCTTTTAAACTACAGTATATTACAAAAGGATTTGAGTCAGGAAAGAAAGCTGGAAGAGATGACTTGTTACAGACTATTTCTATACCAAGTTCACTTTGGGACTCACGCACTCGAATTCCAAGCTCAGTTCACATTAACCTTTTGATTACCCAACAAAATTAATTTTTCAGGAATTTGGCGTATCAAATCTAGAACAAATTTATAAACAAAAATTGCTGATTTACTTCCATAAAAACCACAATAAATTTAAATTTGATCCTCATGAATACCATACGAGACAAAACTACAGTTTCTTTCTAAATACTCCCAAATGCCACACAACTGCTGGATTAAAACACAGCAGAAATTTTGGACCCAAAATATATAATACATTAATTAGAGCTTACCCTGAGCTAAGTACACTTAACACACATAGATTTAAGAAACAAATCAGATTAATTATTTAATTGTTTAAGCTAATTGAGTTAAAAATTGATACTCTAATATTCATGTACTTTTGTATTTTCTATTTGTATATAGACCCTATTATTACATGCTGTATGTATTTTACCATTTATTAATGTGATTGTGGTCAATGAACTCTCTTAATTTTGAGATATATTTTGTATAACTGATCTGAACTGCGCCCGAGCACGAGCTTCTGCTCTTTCGGGCTGCAATGCCTAATGTAGCTCAAGTGTATAGTATTAATAAATATTATTATTATTATTATTATTATTACATGTTTTCATGACAAAAATAAAATAAAATAAATTGGCTAACTCGCAAACTGGACAGTTCATCCACAGATAGTCAGGAGTTTGCTGTAGTCACATCCGGAAATTTTGTCGTCAAAGCCAACAGGAATATTACATTGTATGAATTTTTCACTGTTGCAGCTTATACCGTGCAGTTGATGATCAGCTGCAGTTTCTGGGGGATGCAGGGTTGGGTTCCCAGAACCTGCGGGCGCTGACAGCACAGCATCTCAGGGACAACAAGTCTAACTTCCTGCCCTTCCTGAGCCATCCTGACACAGGCGACCTGCTCACTGATGAGCAGTATGAGGACTACTGCAATGAAGTGGCGCACACAGCAGCCTGGGGTGGTGAGGTGGAGGTGAGCAAGTACTGACCTATCTTATGAGTGTTCTGTCTCACATGCTGCAATCATTGTCTTGTGAGTGGCATCCTATCTCATTAACGTGTGTTATACTGTAGACATTATCTTGTGTGCTGTGCTCACAGCTGCGGGCCCTGTCCCATATTCTGAAATGCTGCATCGAAGTGATACAAGCCACGGGCCCTTCTGTGATGGTGGGGACAGAATACCAGGACAGGAAGCAGGCTGTGCTCACATTCCACCGGCATATGTATGGACTAGGGGAGCACTACAACTCTGTGAAGCCCTATGTGGAGGAAGAGGAAGATGGCTCATAGAGGTGAGTGGAATTAATGTTCAAGTGAACATACGAGGCCTGTCTAAAAAGTATCCGACCTTTAGCCAGAAAAAAATATTTCAAATACCTGACGGGGTTGGGATCCTAATCCCCTTCAAAGTAGGCCCCTTGTGCTTGCACACACTTAGCCCACCGATCCTTCCACTGCCGGAAACACCTCTGGAAGTCTTCTTTTGGAATGGTGTTCAGCTCCGTCGTCGCGTTCCGCATTATCTCTTCTCTACTCTCAAAACGGGATCCTTTCAGTGGTGTCTTCAATTTTGGAAACAACCAGAAGTCGCAAGGAGCCAGGTCTGGAGAGTAGGGAGGTTGGCGAACGGTTGTAATTCCATGTTTGGCCAAGAAAGTGTGGATCAATTGGGATGAATGTGCGGGGGCGTTGTCGTGATGCAAGTGCCAGTTGTTCGCCGTCCACATGTCTGGTCTTTTGCGCCGAACTGCATCATGGAGTCGCCGGAGAACATCGTGATAGTACTCCTTTGTCACCGTTTGTCCTTCCGGTGCGTATTCGTGATGCACAATTCCACGGACATCAAAGAAAACAGTCAGCATCACCTTGATTTTGCTTCGCACCTGCCCCGCTTTCTTCGGCCTTGGAGACTCGGGATGCTTCCATTGCGACGACTGTCTTTTTGTTTCTGGGTCGTACCCGTACACCCATGACTCATCTCCAGTTATCACAGTGTTCAGAAACCCAGGATCAGTGTTGGCAGTGTCCAGAAGGTCCTGTGCAACGTCACGACGGAGGTCTTTTTGTTCCAGGGACAACAACTTGGGCACGAATTTCGCAGCCACTCGGTTCATGTTCAAATCATCACGCAAAATTGCATGTGCAGAATCTTTACTCACTCCAACCTCTTCGGCAATCTCCCGCACAGTCAAACGACGATCTGCCATCACCAAATTTCGCACCCTCTCAACAACAGCTGCACTCCGAGCAGTTTGGGGCCTGCCACAACGCTGCTCACTCTCCGCTGATGTGCGGCCATCTTTGAATCGGTTGAACCACTCCTTAATTTGTGTTACACCCATCGCATCTTCCCCAAACACCTGCTGAATCTTACGAATTGTTTGACTTTGAGAATCATCAAGCTTTTGACAAAATTTGATGCAGTATCTTTGCTCAATTCGTTCAGTCATCTTGCGAGAAAACTAAATCCGACAAACACTTAGAACAGCACCTTACTTGGTGACCACCAGCGAGTGACTGGCACAAGCGAAAAAATTCAAGCATGCGCATTACGGTTCCTCCTTCCACCGTGCACAGTGGCGCCGCCTTAGAATCACTACTTTGCGCGGGAAAATTTAAGGTCGGATACATTTTAGACAGGCCTCGTATGAGTGACTGAGAAAATGAATGCTTGAGAAAGCAAGTGAATATTTGAGAGAATCATTGATTCGAAAAATGAACGAATAAATTAACAATGAATATTAAATACATGAATGATGAAGTGAATGATTCAGTGACGGATAAAGGCTGGTTCACAATAAACTGGAAACGAGAATCGGAACGAAAACGAAAATGGTAAAATTGTTGAAATGTGTACATTTAAATGTGAGCATTCACAATTAACGAAAAGCTTGCCGGAACCCAGGATCGGGAACGGAGAGTTGGCCAAGTTTCAACTTTGACGTTCACGTTTCCGATCACAGCCCACTAGATTCATTCTATTGCCATCTAAAAGCTATTTTGTCATCGTATATTTTGTAGCAAGAAGACCATGACGTAACCTATGCATTATTTTGTTCTGTGCTGTGCATCATGGAGCAAGTTTTATTTGATGAGATTCTAATATTGAGTGCTGAGGAAAATCCTCATGTTTACGATAAGCGGCACGCCTCGTATAAAGATGAGAAAATGAAGGAGAATACGTGGCTTTCAATAGCTGCATCTTTGAACACCGATCGGAAGCGAATCATATTTTATTATTGTATTGGTTGTATTACACACTACATATTCATGCTTCAATTCAATAACTACTGTTGTGTTCATTTTTGTTCTATTACAAATGTTTCTTCTATAATTATTTTACGTTATGGTAGACTTAAAATAGGTTGTGATAATAAAGATGCATGGGCATATTTATAGTACCGTACCTAATGAATTGTTTCAGTTGAAATTTCGAAGTTGGTTAACCTGTGTTTATGTTGGCTGCCTTGTGCTCATGAGAGAATGCCATTGGTCAGTTATACACAAATAACATCAGAATGCGTAATATCGACTTTACATATCGTTATTGACATGCATATCGATATGCATAGTTGTCTACGTTCTCGGTTTATTGTGAATAAAAAATTTTCATATTCACGTCCTCTGCTTCTCGTTTTCATTCTGGTTCTCGTTCTCGGTTTATTGTGAACCAGCCTTAACAAGTGAATGAGTGAGTGATAGTGAGAAGTGAACAAATGAATGACTGAATGAAGTAGTGAGTGATGAGTGAGAAGTTAAATTAAAATTGTTTTATTTAACGACACTTGCAACTGCCGAGGTTATATCAGTGTGCCGGAATTTTGTCCCACAAGAGTTCTTTTACATGCCATTAAATCTACTAACATGAGCCTGTCGCATTTAAGCACACTTAAATGCCATCAACCTGGGCTGGGATCGAACCCGCAACCTTGGGCACAGAAGGCCAGCACTCTACCCAATGCGCCACCCAGGCCGACGAGTGAGAATGAACATGAACAAATGAATGACTGACTGAATGAAGGAGTTAAGTGATGAGTGACAAATGTATGAATGAATAACTAAATGAAGCAGTAATTGATGAGTGAGAAGTAAAGGAATGAATAAATTAATGAGTGAAGTAAGTGATGATTGAGAAGTGAATAAATAAATTAATGAAGGAGTAAATGATGAGTGACAAGTTAACGAATGAATGACTAAATGAAGCAGCAGTCCCTAAGTGATGAGTGAGATGAAGGAATGAATGACTGAATGAATGAGTAAGTGATAAGTGACAAGTTCACGAGTGATGACTAAATGAAGTGATGAGTGAGAAGTGATGAAATGAATGAAGTAAGTGATAAGTGACAAGTTCACGAGTGATGACTAAATGAAGTGATGAGTGAGAAGTGATGAAATGAATGAAGTAAGTGATAAGTGACAAGTTCACGAGTGATGACTAAATGAAGTGATGAAATGAATGAAGTAAGTGATAAGTGACAAGTTCACGAGTGATGACTAAATGAAGTGATGAAATGAATGAAGTAAGTGATAAGTTCACGAGTGATGACTAAATGAAGTGATGAGTGAGAAGTGATGAAATGAATGAAGTAAGTGATAAGTGACAAGTTCACGAGTGATGACTAAATGAAGTGACGAGTGAGAAGTGATGAAATGAATGAAGTAAGTGATGAGTGACAAGTTCACGAGTGATGACTAAATGAAGTGACGAGTGAGAAGTGATGAAATGAATGAAGTAAGTGATGAGTGACAATTTAACGAATGAATGACTAAATGCAGCAATAGGTCCTAACTGATGAGTGAGAAGTGAAGGATTGAATGAAGGAATAAGTAATGAGTGACAGGTTAACAAATGAATGACTAAATGAAGTAGTAAGTGCTGAGTGAGCAGTGAAGGAATGAATCAAGTAGGCCTAGAGAAGTGAAAGAATGAATGAAGGAGTAAGTAATGAGTGAGAAGTGAAAGAATGAATAAGTGCTTGATGAGTGAGAAGTGAACAAGTGAATGACTGAATGGAGAAGTAAGTGATGGATATTAGTGAGAAGTGAACAAATGAGAGTGTGAATGAGTGAGATGTTCACATGTGATGAACAAGTGATCAGAAGCAAAGAAGTGGGAGACAAAATGTGAGTTAGGAAATTAACAAATGAGTGGAAAACTGAGTGAAGGAGTCATTGATGAGCGAATTAATAAGAAAATTAACAAATAACTGGATGAGTAATTGAGGAAGTGAATGAGTCAGTGATAGGCAGTTGTGAGTGAGTGAGTGAGTGAGTGAGTGAGTGAATTACTTGCAAATAGAAGACATATGAAAGGATTGTTTGATTTTCTGTTCATGGGCTTTGTTATATTCACTTCAAGTATGAAGAGGCGAGATTTGTCACCACGGCAACATTTCAGCTTTATCAAAAATACTTCACACAGCCTCGGTTTCCTGCATGTTCATTGTTTGTTGCTGTTGCCCAAAAATGAAACTAAGATGGAACTTTATTAATCTTTATTCTTTTCGCAAGACTGTGCAGTACTTCCTGTTTGGCAGCATATATCGTATACATTCTTTATAACTACCTATGAAAGTCAAGTATTGAGAAATTGTAATATCAATCCATCTTGATGAATATTCCCCTTTCCAATCCCTCTGGTTTTACAATGTAATTAAAATTTCAGGGTCCAATTACCCAAAAATATTTTCTCCAAGATCACATTATTCTTGATTATTTTTCTCCATTCTTCTCTATCGAACCTGTATCCTTTTAATACTCCTTTCACTTAATGAATTTCTTATTTTTTTTTTATCCAAGTAGCACATGATGTTTTCCACTTAATTCTTTTGATGAACTGTTCAATACATATGCATACATCGTACCTTGTTTACCATCAGTGACTGCAAATGTAGCATTAATTCTTTAGTAATGGTAATCTTTTACTTAAAATCATGAATCCTCATTGAAAATATAAAATTCTTTATTGTACACTGGTGTTCGTTAGAAATCCCAATAAATGTTTATCGTTTTACAGGGACAGAAAATACCAATATAGAACATTGGGTCCACACCTGTGGAGTAACTGTCAGGGCGTCTGGCCGCGAAACCAGGTGGCCCAGGTTCGAATCCCAGTCGGGGCAAGTTACCTGGTTGAGGTTTTTTCCGGGGTTTTCCCTCAACCCAATACGGGCAAATGCTGGGTAACTTTCGGTGCTGGACCCCGGACTCATTTCACCGGCATTATCACCTTCATCTCATTCAGGCGCTAAATAACCTAGATATTGATACAGCGTCGTAAAATAACCCAATAAAATAAAAAAAAATAATAGAACATTGGATACTGTTCAGTGTGTTTATTTAGTATCTGCCCATATTTATTTTCCACTGAAATTTCTAGTTATGTTATATCATTATTTCACCATAAAATGTTTTATTATATTTTAGTGAATCTTGTTTATTATGCTCATGCGATGGTAATTTGATAAATAAAAAGTTGAAAGTCATGTTTCATTTCTTATTGTTATTGTTGTTGTGTTGTTTTTGTTGTCTCATAATTTTTAATATAGGCCTATTGATGATATGATAATAGTTACAAATACCTATATTTCTATTAATTATCATGAAATAAAATGCCATAAACAAAAAAAAATATATAGTATATATAATTAAAACGATGTTTGAATGTAATCCAATCACATTTCTGATAATTTCCCAGAATTAATTAATTTTGATCCGCTACATTTCCTGGAGTCCTCAAAAAAACTATATAAAAATTTACTGGGATTCCTAATTAATGCCATTGTACAAAACCTACGATAAGATGACTCACAAGATGGTAATTTTTAAACAGTTCCATGTGTGTACCGACATAATGAAGATGTCTCTACATGTGAACGAAGACACGGCCCCTAAGATGGAGTCTCCAGTCGTGATATGGGTGACGACTTCCTTACCAATGCTGATAAAAGGCTTTGAAGCATCCAGTGAGCTTCACGTGCTTCAGATTTCATAGGATTTGCTCCTATTTGATTCGTCAGTTTTCAACTTGTAAACCTGTGTGCCCACAGAAGAGATTCGAAGTAAATGTACAATCAGAATTAATTAATTTGCAAACAGCATCCTTCTACATTGTATTGTAATACTAATCAGCAATTGCAAGATGGAAACCAGCAGTCAGAGGTTATGTGCAAAATGTTTGTTTTATTGATGTATATGATTTAACTCCAATAGAATTGTTTATTTATTTACTTATTTATTTACGTACTTATTTATTTATTCACTTATTATTTATTTATTTATTCATTCATTCATTCATTCAATCATTTATTCATTCTTGCATTTAGTTACTCACGAACATAATTATGAAATCGAGATCTGTTGCTTTACTTAGTTATTTGCATCATTCAGTTGTTATGAAATTCAAGTCACTTATTTAAATTTCATCACTATTTTCAGCGCCATATACAGAGAGAGGCAGCAAAAAGTTACTGCACTTTGCAGGGGGACGTCGAAGAACAGATTGCCCGCATTCCATTGTTCATTTCACCGATAAGCTGTAGCAGCGTTGGCGGGCATTCAGTTTCATTATGGTAGACCTAAAATTCCCGAGTGGTGGGGATGGAGTGCATGGAAGTGGGAAGCATACGGAATGTCAGTTCCCCAATTTAAGTGCCTGTGATTTTTATTTGTGGGGAACTTTAAAACAGAAAGTAGGGGAGAGTCGGGTAGTATCGGACATCGGGTAATATCGGACAGTGAGTTTCTTTCATCTACCACACGATGATAGCACCTTATTGACATGGTTACGTTTCTGTGATGTCGCATAGAGAAACGTAACCATGTCATTCAGGTACTACCATATGGAGGTAGATGAAAGAAACGCACTGTCCGATATTACCCGATGTCTGATACTACCCGACTCTCCCCTATACAAGAACAATCCACATACTCTTGAAGTCCTGGCGAACGAAATCAGACAAGTGATATCTGAAATTTCAGCGGTGGAGATACGAGTGTTACAGAATTTTTTTAACATGTTGCAACATTTGTATCGAGAATGCTGGACATATTTTCAACAGCTGCTTTGATAAAAGGTAAGATCTACATCAGTTTTCAGTTTATTCATTTATTAGGTAACTTTTAACTAATAATTTAGGCCTACCGTAATGAAAATGAATGCCCGCCCATGCTTATCAATCAGTCAAGCAATGGATTATGGGCAATCTATTCCCCGATATCCCTGCATAGTGCGGTAACTTTTCACTGCTTCTCTTTGTACTTAAATATCCCTACTTCTTTTTTTTTCGTTTTTGTTAAGTTTATTTATGCATGCTTTAATATTTATGGTCATATCACGTGTGTAGGATCTTTCAGCATATCAGTAGGGTTTTGACTATTGTCAGTTTCTGTTTCCGTTGTCGTGTGTTATAGATGGTTTGTGTTCAAGTAACTGATTTAGATTTTTGTTTTAATATTTTTGATATTGGTGATTAACGCAGTGATGAATCATGATATGTAAATCTCCAATCCGCATTTGTCTTTGTAACTGAAAAAACCCCCCCCAGTGAGATTAGCAGGCCATGGGGTTTGAACCACCCAGGCCCTCCCAAATGTGAGTCTCAAATACTATCGTGTAAGCCATCTCCGTCAGTTATCCCTACTTTTGTGACTGAGCTCTTGGTCCTGTAAGAAATATAGTTCACCTTCTCCTCGATGTTTATTTTTCCCTAACTCCCACCTTCTGCAGCTGTACACTTGTATCTGGAAACAATAAAAACAGTAACTCGCCATAATTCTGTTGTTCTTGTCTGTTGTCGCATTAGTTCCTTCAAGTCTACATCAGGCTAACGAACTTATATCCAAATACAGTAAACCCCATTTAACTGAAACACAGCCTAACCAAAATGGTGGAGTAAAATTACATACTGCATTTTATATAGTCGGCCTGGGTGGCGCAGTCGGTAGAATGCTGGTCTTCTGTGCCCAAGGCCGTGAGTTTGATCCCAGCCCAGACACTTAAATGCGACAGACTCATGTCAGTAGATTTACTGGCAGGTAAAAGAACTCCTTACTTACTTACTTACTTACAAATGGCTTTTAAGGAACCCGAAGGTTCATTGCCGCCCTCACATAAGCCCGCCATCGGTCCCTATCCTGTGCAAGATTAATCCAGTCTCTATCATCACACCCCACCTCCCTCAAATCCATTTTAATATTATCCTCCCATCTACGTCTCGGCCTCCCTAAAGGTCTTTTTCCCTCCGGTCTTCCAACTAACGCTCTATATGCATTTCTGGATTCGCCCATACGTGCTACATGCCCTGCCCATCTCAAACGTCTGGATTTAATGTTCCTAATTATGTCAGGTGAAGAATACAATGCATACAGTTCTGCGTTGTGTAACTTTCTCCATTCTCCTGTAACTTCATCCCGCTTAGCCCCAAATATTTTCCTAAGCACCTTATTCTCAAACACCCTTAACCTATGTTCCTCTCTCAGAGTGAGAGTCCAAGTTTCACAACCATACAGAACAACCGGTAATATAACTGTTTTATAAATTCTAACTTTCAGATTTTTGGACAGCAGACTGGATGATAAGAGCTTCTCAACCGAATAATAACACGCATTTCCCATATTTATTCTGCGTTTAATTTCCTCCCGAGTGTCATTTATATTTGTTACTGTTGCTCCAAGATATTTGAATTTTTCCACCTCTTCGAAGGATAAATCTCCAATTTTTATATTTCCATTTCGTACAATATTCTGGTCACGAGACATAATCATATACTTCGTCTTTTCGGGATTTACTTCCAAACCAATCGCTTTACTTGCTTCAAGTAAAATTTCCGTGTTTTCCCTAATCGTTTGTGTATTTTCTCCTAACATATTCACGTCATCTGCATAGACAAGAAGCTGATGAAACCTGTTCAATTCCAAACCCTGCCTGTTATCCTGAACTTTCCTAATGGCATATTCTAGAGCGAAGTTAAAAAGTAAAGGTGATAGTGCATCTTCCTGCTTTAGCCTGCAGTGAATTGGAAAAGCATCAGATAGAAACTGACCTATACGGACTCTGCTGTATGTTTCACTGAGACCCATTTTAATTAATCGAACTAGTTTCTTGGGAATACCAAATTCAATAAGAATATCATATAATACTTCCCTCTTAACCGAGTCATATGCCTTTTTGAAATCTATGAATAACTGATGTATTGTACCCTTATACTTCCATTTTTTCTCCATTATCTGTCGAATACAAAAAATCTGATCAATAGTCGATCTATTACGCCGAAAACCGCACTGATGATCCCCAATAATTTCATCTACGTATGGAGTTAATCTTCTCAAAAGAATATTGGACAAAATTTTGTACGACGTCAACAAAAGTGATATTCCTCGAAAGTTACCACAGTTGGTTTTGTCCCCCTTTTTAAAAATAGGTACAATTATGGACTCCTTCCATTGTTCTGGTACAATTTCCTTTTCCCAAATAGCAAGTACAAGTTTATAAATTTCGCTATATAATGCACTTCCACCCTCTTGTATTAATTCTGCTGGAATTTGATCGATACCTGGAGACTTGTACTTTTTCAGATTTTCTATCGCAATTTCGACTTCTGAAAGCGTGGGTTCGGGTATAAATGGCTTAGCAGTCTGTATTTCAATTTCATCCCGATCATTTCTATTTGGCCTATGTACATTTAGTAGTTGCGTAAAATAGAACTCCTGCAGGATGAAATTTTGGCACACCAGTGACGCTAATATAACCTCAGCAGTTGTGAGCGTCGTTAAATAAACCAACAATTTTTTTTCGACCATAACACGCACTTTCTTCTTAAAAAAATATTTACTTACAAGTGGCTTTTAAGGAACCAAGAGGTTCAGTGCTGTCCTCACATAATCCTGCCATTGGTCCCTGTCCTGAGCAAGACTTATGTTGGGGTTTCGCAACAAACTCTTTTTTACAGTGATGGATTGTTAGCCCTTCGCCCAACCCCCAAGCTGGAGGACGACCCCTTATTAACTGTCCGTGACTGCTTATTCAATATATTTGCAGCAACCCTCCATATCTGAAAGCCGTCTCTATCTGCAATCTGAGGACGCATCATGATGTGGTAATAGTTCTTCGTAAACAATACCGTCTATTATTATCACTAAATAAAAAGATTTGTATTCCAATGGATACCATCCCATTGTGGAATCCTGGGAAACGAGAATGCGGATGCTTTAGCAAAGAAGGGCAGCACTGCTACTTACAGACCTGTTACTAAATCTACGTATTACTCTGTGAAGAGATTTATTAAATCTACATACTTAGACTTCAACAAACAAAATTTGATAACTCAATCCCAAGGGAAAAAATGGAACTCTCTGCATCAAAATCCACAGTTAATTCCCGATTTACCACGAAAATCGTCTGTAGCTGCATTTAGATTGGCAACAGGCCATGATTGTTTGGCCAAACACCTGCATAGAATTGGAATGTATCAGTCCCCTAACTGTCCATTGTGCACTCAAACCAAGAAATGAATTCGGAACACCTCAAAATCTGTGCTTCAGTGGCTGACCATGATAATATCTTTGAAAAATATTGGAGTGCAAGAGGTCAAATGACTTTATTGTCAAACGCCTGGCATTAGAAAACAACAACAACAATACCGTCTAAAATATAACTGTCTGACATTCTGAAGGTCTGTCAGTGCAGTCTAGTGAGACAGCTACTGTCTTGTTCTCTCCCCAAAATAAGGGTGAACGCTCTTTAAGGACTGCAGTAGGTAGAGAAATCTGCTTTCCATACTCTCAGTTCACTTGTTTTGTGTCCAACAGTTGCCAGTGGGTGTTCATCGATTCCATCATCAAGTGAGAATTATTTTTTGTTTACGTAACTTTTCTTCCACCTACACCCTGCCCCAAGAATTGTGGAACTAATTATGGCTGAATGAGAGGTGACAACTGACATTGCATGTATTCACTGTGGGAGTTAAGCAGTTATTAGTGCACTACCGAAAATAGTACTCATGGATTGTCAAAAAAAAAAAAAAAAAAGGGGTTTATCCAAAAACAATGGCTCTTTCCCCTTCCGTTTGGATAAACGGGGTTCTGCTGTAATATAACATATACAATAATGATGTCATGATATCATATGTACTTTGGTACATCAATATATATATGATATGCGTAATGAATCACTTTGTGATTTAAGACGGCGCCCATACCTTCGGATCCCGGCCAAACAGTCACTCATCTGAGTGCACCTCAACACATGTATGGACTTCGGTCCTGCGTTCATAGACATCTATGACGCAGTGCAGAGGGCGGCCACCAGAGGGAACCCAAGAGATGGAGCTTAATCTGAGACGATTCTAAACGGCATCGGGATTGTATCCGGCGTGGCTTAGTGGATAAAGCATCAGGACGTAGAGCTGAAAACCCGGGTTCAAATCCCTGCGCCGGAGAGAATTTTTCTCCGCTCCATCACTCTTTCATCATGTGATGACGCAGAATATCTGCATGGAAATATCATATGTACTTCGGTACATCAATATATATATATATACAATAATTTTAAGAAAAACAGCTAAATACACATTGTAATCAAGACATTCACAATGGATTAAAACTGAAGTCATTTCAATGAAAATTAATAAATACAAAACTAACAGGTTCCAATATGTATGGTGAATGAACAGGGACAAAAGTCGACAGTTAATTCCCAATTGAAGAGTGTGATCCCAAAACGTGTTAAGTCCATTTTTATGAAAGGACTGGGTAGTTTTTTATCCACTTGTCTTCGGACTGAGCGAGTTTTCAAGTGGCATGCACAATAACACAAACTTTTAATCAAGTATTGACGTTGTTTTGGAAGAAAACAAGCTTAAAATAAAATGGTAGAGGTCTGAAACATATATATATATACAGGGTGTTTCAAAAATACGGGGCATAATTTCAGGTATGTATTTCCCACATGTAGACAATCAAAATAGTTCATTACAACATGTGTCCGGAAATGCTTCTTTTCCGAGTTATGGCCTTCACAACATTGAAATTCATCGGAACGTTTTTCTTTCCGCAGGTCGTTGCCGTCAAAGGAGACATTAAGAGGGCACTCTGACAGTTCATTCCGAGGCGAAGGTTACATTCAGTGTTGTGTAGGCGTTAGACTGTGCGACATGTATTCAAATCAAACAGACTTACGGGGCAGGCGTACACAAACTTCCTGGAAAACACCATACCTCATGTTTTAGAAGACACTCCACTGATCAATCGTCAACACATTCACTTCTTGCATGATGGCGCTCCTGCACACTTAAGTCGTATGGCTCGCCGGTACTAGGCTCGAAGGTTTCCTGATCGATGGATAGGTAGAGGTGGCCCAATTGCTTGGCCTCCACGCTCACCTGATCTGAACCCTCTCGATTTCTACTTGTGGGACCATTTAAAATCATTGGTTTATTCGTCTCCGGTGCCTGATTTGGAATCCTTTCGGAATCAAATTGTGGCATGTTCTGAGGACATACGCAATACTCCTGGAGTTTGGGATCGTGTTCGCAGGTCAATGAGACATCGATGTGAGGTCTGTATTCAAGCAGGAGGTGGACATTTTGAACATCTTCTGTAATGACAACGACCTGCGGAAAGAAAAACGTTCCGGTGAATTTCAATGTTGTGAAGGCCATAACTCGGAAATGAAGCATTTCCGGACACATGTTGTAATGAACTATTTTGATTGTCTACATGTGGGAAATACATACCTGAAATTATGCCCCGTATTTTTTAAACACCCTGTATATATATATATATATATATATATATATATATATATATATAAATCATGAAAGTGACCAAATGGAGTTTTGGGATTATACTCTTCAGTTACAAGCCACAGGGCAGAAGAAATCAAGGACATCCTCTGAAGAGACTTCTGGATTTGACTTGAGGCCAGAACGGGTCATACGGCCCTATTCCATGATATCTTGTTGGTAGTGGTGGTGGCGGTATAATATAATATGGACTTAAAATAATGTATGTGGCACCTTCTTCATTCATTCATAGTGTTCTGCCAAAAAGCAAGTTTTTCACTGCAAACCCAGCATTCTCCAATCTCTCCTATTTTCCGCCTTCTTCTTAGGCTGCGTCCACACAGAATCAGACGCAGTGTGGTGCAACTCTTCGCAACACTACGTTTTGCTTTATAGCGTCCACAACGTCTCACGACAACTGATTTACTGGCTGTGTGGGATTGGAAACCTGGCCTAGGCTAGAAAATGGCGTCAATGAATGAGGACTGTCTATATCAGAAATTCT
Source organism: Periplaneta americana (assembly GCF_040183065.1). NCBI lineage: Eukaryota > Metazoa > Arthropoda > Insecta > Blattodea > Blattidae > Periplaneta > Periplaneta americana. Next base: position 174,927,378 of record NC_091128.1, read on the forward strand.
ATTGTATTTGGTTATTATTTCCTAAGGACGCTTCTCCCTTGCTGTGGCATCGTGGTCTAAGGCATCCTGCCTAGGACTCACATTACGGAATGCGCGCTGGTTCAAGTCCTCATGGGGGAAGAAATTTTCTTATGAAATTTCAGTGTATGGGACCGGTGCCCACCCAGCATCGTGATGCACTTGGGGAGCTACAATAGGTAGCAAAAATCCGGTTTCGCAAACCAGCTGGGGAGATCGTGTTAACCACACGATTCCTCCATTCTGGTTGGATGATCGTCCACCTCTGTTTCAGCATGTGGACGTGAGGCCAGCAGCCGGCTGGTCGGTCTTGGCCCTTCATGGGATGTAGCACCATGGATTCCTAAGGACGCCTAATGTGCCTAAAAATCTGATTGAAAGCGTCTTAAAATTAAATACTATTGATGTAGTGCACAAACGTCGTTTTGTATGTTTATGACTACTTTACAAGCCACAGTAATGAAAAATATATATGGGAGGAAATTTCAAATGAGATGAAAGCACCAGGTGAATAATAATAATGAGTTGTAATATGTCTAATTCTCTGCTCTATACTATCACACATTACTAAGGTGAGCAGTTGGCAGATCTACACAAAAAACACACATTCTTATGCTTTAATATAAGTCAGATGAACGGGCAGGGCTAAGTACCAGTATTCTGAAAATACTGATGATTTATAATAATCTCACGTGTGTGTCAGCGCCGAAAATAACCCAGCATTTGTTACTATTTAGGTTGAGGAAAAAAAAAAAGGTAACTTGCCCCAAACAGGATTTGAACCCAGGCCTGCTCATTTCATAGTCAGACATGCTAACCATTACTCCACAGCTGTGGACCGTAGCCTTGTTAAAGGCTATTACATGTCATTCGTTATCTCGTGAAAATAAATGCTTGCGTGCACCATAGAATATAGTAAGAACCTTATGGTGGGGGTAAGTGAGCTCGCTAGCTACTAGTACAAGTATAATAGCAAGGGAGGGAAACTTCCCAGTCCACTTTCTTCTTTCCCTAACATGCAGGTAGGTTTCACGAGATAATGAGTGCCATAAAATTTAAAGAAAATTTAAAAATTATGGTCAATTTTTTAAAGTTTTAAATTCACTGCCGATTTAAATCCGGGGACCAGGGTGGCCACGGTATTAACGTGTCATCTTATATGCATCCTATCCTTTATGGTAAATTTTGATTGGGATACTATTGCACGTATTTGTTATAGTGAGCCAGACAGTCGCCTTGTTGAATTTATGTTTATACGAACTTCGAACAAATTTTCGGTCTCCAGATTATTGTCCATAGCAAAGACATCAAATATCCTTCAAGATATCGATTAGAACATGCATAATATGTATTGCTATATTTCTCACGGGAACCAGAGTAGTAGCTTGAGTCTTCTGTGTGTCCTATCTCGAGAGGTGTCATTGAGTGGTTCAGTGATTTAACTATTAGTTTCTGATGGCCAGTGTTCAGGTTAACACCTGACTTGAGTGAAAGAAGGAAAAAATCTATTAGATATCAAAACTAAAGTTAAAACTTTGAATGAAGTCTCTCATAGTAATATGGCAAAAACTAAAAAATTGCAAAACTTTTTCAAATTTGAAAATCTACTCCTTCCGCCATAATAAAAAAAAAACAAAGATAAAATTGACGCTGCTTCAGCTTCCGGTTCTTCATCAGGAAAAATTAAGCGAATTCGTGCAGCAAAATATGAACAAGAGTGGAGTCAGGATCTTGAATGCTTCAGCAATATGAGGGCAATATGTAGAAGTGATTTAAATTAAATTCATTGTGGTCACAAAAGTGATAATTTTTGTAAACTGGACAACCCCTAAATCTGGAAGTGGAACTTGGACCAACCAAGGAAAAGATGAAAAGAGGCCAGATATAGAGACTTCTCTAAACAGTAAGTATTGATTATACATTCTTTCTCCTAATACATTAGGCTATTCAGAAAGGTTCACAGGCACGTAATTCGAAATTCATTATTACGAACTACAAACCATGAGGAAGTGTTTTGAATTGAAAGAGCCATTGTAACAAAAATCGATCAGAATTCGGATAAGACGAACTTCGTTAATACTAACAGGCGATTTTTCTGTCCCTTGAGGTTCGTCTGGACGAATATTTACTGTATTATGCACCATATCCTTGTTTCATTATAATTGTTTTTTCTTTTAATATGTTTGATTTTAGATATATTTATATTTATGCATTTCGTACACATACATTATTTATTTGTTAATATATATGTAAGTGGTGTAGTACTATGTCTACTGTTGCATATTTTAAACACGGAAAAATCTGGAAATGTCTTCAGAATACCGCGTAAGCACATATGTCGTTATTTCATTATTTAATTATTTATTTTTGGTGCAAGGGACATCTCTTTTTATGTACCTACTCATTTACCTACCCTTGTAACATCAGTAAAAAACATGTTTTTTATGATTTTTATTTGCATAGTCTTTGTACATAAGTAGGCCTACTTCCGCGGTATTCTGAAGTATAGCGAAAATCTGTTGACACAAAAAATATGTGCAACAGAGTCCTGCTCATGTGATTCACTTCAGCGTAACAAATTGGGTTTACAGTCCGGTAGTCAAACAGTGACGCGCTCTCCTTTTCTGGCAAGGGAGGGAGATGGCGGTACTTCGATTTCGATGCTAACAATATACTGCTGTAATTTTTCTGAAAACTACTTTTACTTTAATACTATCTCCACAGTTTCATTGTCAGTTTATTCTCCATAATACAAAACATAACAAGAAAATCGTCTTTCGATTCAGTTCTTGACGTGAAGCAATATTTTGTGTGTGTTTTTTTTATATAAAAGGAAATTCGTCCCTTTTTTTACTAAGTACTTACATTAAAGGTATTCCATGTGCTTCATTTCCGGATAAGCTTAATTTAGCTCTCAAAATCCGACTGCAGTTTTAGATAGACATGCATGACATGGTCAAAAAACACTTTTTTGGTACTAGGGATGCTGAAACTAACATTACCGCAAAAATCTCGAAATCAAAATCTTTACAACATAACAATACCTTTGTGAAAGAATTACATTTTATGTAAAAATTGTACTTTTCTGTAGGCTAAGAATGTTAGAACTGTATTTATTTCTCGTCACAAATAGTTCAAAAGTTAGGCAAGACCATCGGGGGCCTAACCTTAAAGAGATGATTGAAAACAGTTGCTAAATTTTACACATACCAAAATTTTTGTATAATACCGAAGCACTATTATTTGTAAATGTGAAAAGGCGCCGTACTATTAGCTTTTCATACTAAACTTCATGTTGGGTAGTGCTTATTGTATTAGTATTTTAAGACTCTTTCAATTATTATAGAAATTATTTAGCGTGGGCGAAAAATTTCCGACGAATTTTTCCTGGATCCACATCTCCCCATCAGGAATGTGCCGTAATCTACGAAACGGAACATGCAGCTCTAATTCCTTCTCCAGGGAAGTCATGCTAAGGATTTTATCGCCCTCAGCCGAGTTTGAACCAACAAACCTCTAATTCAACAGTCAACATGGCCAGGACGACTACTGATGGGTATCGGTATTTACCAAGTGGTAAGTAATGCGACAATCTTATTATAAACATAATTCAAAAGTTAGATAAAGTGAATTAAATTTAGTGATTCCAATATACGAGTAATAACTTTGCTGTATCAGTTTCTGCGAACTAGTTATTTTACCTGAGCCTTTTATTTATTTATGAAGTTAGGTTTCTTATCTTTTGGATTCATTTTTGTAATGTGCAAAACTGAAATCGGGTGTTTGTTTGTATTTGGTAAATAGCAAACAATTTATTCATGTCTCTTGATTGAACCATGGTCAAGAAATAGAAATATTAATGGCGCCGATAATGTGACTGTAATAACATAGAAATTTAATTTCTGCGCTTAAAACGAGTACCGGTACGTAATGAAATGATAATATATTTCGTAAATCTACCCATAACACCTATAACATCGATCATTTCATGTTAGCCTATTTACTCATTGCCGGAATATTAATAGTTCATTTCTTTTGTAGAATAATTCTGTGGTGTTCGGGTAAAGGGGTATAAGTCATTTTTTTGTCCAGGTGGAATTTTGTTCCCCAGATAAACACACAAGTTAAATTATACAAGTGGGTGTGCAAAAATCAAAGAATACAAGCAGTTGATGTGTTTTATTTGTGTAGAAAATTATTTGTAATAAGGGTTCCAAGTTTAATTTTCATTTATCTCCGGACTCATTTTTATGACTTATCTCCCTTTACCCAAACACCACAGAATTGTTTTTCTCTTTACGGAGAAGGGACCCGAAGGCTAGCACTGCAGCCTGAGGCTTATTGTGCTTCCCACTCCTATTCTGTGAATGATTGGGTAGCCGAACGGCTGCGCTCTTGTTCTTGTACAAGTACAGCACGCCGCTCCGTTAACTTAACATACGTGAGCATTGAATCAGGGCACATAATAATTTTTCTGTAATGTTACTGGAGTATAAAGAGATCTAATCGAACCTAACGTATTAATACTCCTATCCCGTAATAAAATGTAACGTTCATTCCCAAACCCGGTTAACTTAATTGCCAATATTCAGCAGTAAGAGTTTTCTTTTTCAGAATTATGACGTGAACTACTTATAGCGTAGGCATAATAAAGTTATTGGTTTCCGTAATTTAATTCACATTTTTAGGCTAATTTCTTTGCCGTGTGCCTTAGAATGTGGAAAGAAGATAGAGCATTACGCAAGTGCTACACGATTTTATTGATCTCGTCTTTCCTTCCCACAAATATTGTGAAATTACAAGCTAACAAACTAATCACAAGAATAAAATGAAAAAAATCAATAATTAGACACACATTGATTCACTACGTATTACAAAATTCTGCTTGTCTTTACGCGTACTATGCAGATTTGGTGCTCTTAGGGTTAACCGTTAGAGTAAGAAAGGTCTGACCTGTGGTCTGACCTTATGGAATTCGGAAACAATAATTTAAGCATTCACATTTTACTATAATAAGGTTGTGTTGTGAATATATCGTGTTATATGTGAAGCTGTAGTTTACCTATTGTGCATTTGCTTAATACATTGTATAACAAATTCGGTTTGTCGTTTGATAATTGAACTGTACCGCTGTGGCCAATGCCCTAACAGTCATGTGTGATACGGTGATAGTAGCAGTATGTGATTTTAATTGCGAAATTTTGTGACGTAAGGAATCTGGAATAAAGGGGTGTAACGTACATGTGACCCATACAGAACATTTATGTTTCTTGGAAGACAAAAAGTTTTAGTGACCTCTGCAATGCAAGTATAATTGCGAAAAATATCAGAATGACAGGTAACTATACAATTGGAACTAAGGGTTTCTTTGAACGTTCAGTGGGACACGAAATATTGCAGATTCAGAAAGAGGGCGAAATATCTTAGGCTATGTGAGACAAAACAAAAATGAAGTAAGGGTAAAAAAAGTCATAACATTTATTGCATTTTAAATGTGTTCAGTAACCTTTATTACCGGTATGTGTTTTGGTTATGTCCAAAGTCATTTATTACTTATAATGGTAGTTCTGATTATATTATATATTGTTTTGGTCAATTAATTGTGAGTAAATATTTAGTAATAGTATTTATGTTAGATCGAAAGAACTCAGTTCCATATTATGCAGTCATTGTACAATAACATTCAGTAGCCTATATAGTATTGAATAGTTATACACTTTATCTGTATTAGGCCTATCTATTTGATAGTTGAGGTTATATTTGAGACAATTAATTGTCGAGGTACAGTATAAGTATTTAGTAATACCAGTGTTACATTAAACTAACTTAATTCCATGTGTTGTAAAAATGTAAATGCTAGGGTAGGCCTATCAGTCAATTCCAGTAGGTAATCAATTTTTAATAAGCTTATAATTTTATAAATATTAAGTATGTGTTAGTGGTTATATTTGACTGCAGTTTGAATCGCATGTTCCCAGATGCTATGTGCACTAAGTTAAATATCTAATTCTTTACATGAAGAAAGCATAGAGACTTGCACCACTTTTTTGTTTTTGGTACCGGTATCTGAATTTAGAACACCTTCCCACACCTTCATGTTAGATAACACACAGCACTTTCGCATTGCGAAAGAAGCAACACTCTTGATAACATGTACTGTAGGGCCTAAAATTTTGTAGACAAAAACATGAGATATGTTATTAGTCTGCAAGCACACCAAGTCACAAGATCGAAAGTCCTGAATGAACATTCTTGGAAAATGATAAGAAACCTGGTTCTAAATTTGAAACTAGTGACTGAGTATTATCATTGTTTGGAAGTAAGTTATCTCATGCTGTGTTTACATTATTATGAACTTTGTGTAGAACAATACGACTAGAAAATTTCCAACTAATAAATTAACTTTTTCGTTTTAGTACTCAATTCTAGTCTGCACATAGTGTGACATAGCACCTAAAACTGTATGGAATGACAGCCGAAAATATACATTTAATAATATGCTACATTTTTATGAAATTATAGCTGAAGATTTAGGGACAATTTATAAAAAAAATTTATTTACTATCGTATTAACTTTCTTTATTGCTTAAAACTGGTCAGGTCACATCCAATGTATTCCCTTCTTGACCTTACAACTGACTTTGTATCAAGATGGACCATGCACTTCAATGCCATTGACTGTAAGCCTACCAGGGAACAGTGATTCTTTATATGAGACTATTACAAAGTCATCATAGCACACAGCATCAACATTCTCGGAAAAAATATATTTTCAAATTTCCCCATGAATAAAAATCGCATACAGTTAAATCAGGGCATCGTGTTACTTTAAAATTGCTTTCTATCATGAATCGACCCCATTTCCCTGAATTTGTTCACAAGTTCGTCGCACAGTTTCTCTGTGTGGGATAGATAAACCAGGAAATTGTGTTTCAAATCACCTTCTAACTTCCCTACAAGACTATGTTGTCACATATATGTCATATATAAAAATTCTTTGTGGTAATGTGTAATCGTGTCGAGGCATTATGGAAAACTACGCAAGCACTGATAACACTCGTAACATAATTAGCACTTAAAACTCGTACATTTATACTCATGGAACAGGAACGAAATAAACTAGACAATGGCTTCATATACGCATGGAACAGTAACGAAACAAACTAGACAATGGCTTCATATACGCATGGAACAGGAACGAAACAAACTAGACAATGGCTTCATATACGCATGGAACAGGAACGAAACAAACTAGACAATGGCTTCATATACGCATGGAACAGGAACGAAACAAACTAGACAATGGCTTCATATACGCATGGAACAGGAACGAAATAAACTAGACAATGGCTTCATATACGCATGGAACAGTAACGAAACAAACTAGACAATGGCTTCATATACGCATGGAACAGGAACGAAACAAACTAGACAATGGCTTCATATACGCATGGAACAGGAACGAAACAAACTAGACAATGGCTTCAGTGTGACTGCTGTTCACTCACACAACCTGCTGTTGTCACAAACATGCGCAAATCTTATGTGCGGGCGGCAGGAGTCCCAGCTGCGGGGATATTATAACTGTTTTGGCTTGAGTCCGGGCCGCTACGGCCATCATGCGCGCTGCCATGCGCTGGCCACAGCGTGAAAGAAAAGCACTGTATTATACACTACTAAGTGAAATTTCATTTCTTCTGTTGCAGAAAGTAGAAGATGAGACCAGTTTTTATCGCTTCAGCAGTGGGAGCAGTGCTTTTATCTCTCATTTATAACCCAGAATGGTTGTCGATGCTGTTTATTTGTGCCGTCGTGTTGGCAGTAGTAGTGGTATTTGCTGTGGTTGGCATGGCAGTCATAACAAGATCGAATTCTTCCACTGCATTCTCAAAGCCAACACCTGAGCATGAGGCCATGCACAAATACCTCACGGTGAGTCAGTTGGCCACGGCCAGTCTCCGTGCTCTTGCCTGCTGGTGTTCACTGCTGACGGTTTGCTTGCGTCTCCCAGGAGCTGGAGCCCAAGTTGGACCGTCCTCTCCGCCTGCCTGTGATATTTGGACGGATGATCGATGGCATCCTGCAGCAGCTGCTGGATCTGATCCTGCGGGACTACGTTGCTGTGTGGTGCACGGAGTCAGGATTCAAGTCCGATGAGCTGATCCAGGATATGAAGTAAGCCATCTGTTCTATTTTTATAGGCCTAACTATGAGGAATGCAGGTAGGCGCTCATGTACTGGAAAAAATTTGTTCTGAGCATTCGGATTTTTATTATACAGACGTAGACAAATTATTAACAAAATTGACGATTTTTATGATAATTCTGTTCACAAAATTTGACTTTTCAATTAGATTACTGTTGACAGTTTTGCACATTTCTATCATTGCATCAAAATCCACAGTTAATTCCCGATTTACCACGAAAATCGTCTGTAGCTGCATTTAGATTGGCAACAGGCCATGATTGTTTGGCCAAACACCTGCATAGAATTGGAATATATCAGTCCCCTAACTGTCCATTGTGCAACTCAAACCAAGAAATGGATTCGGAACACCTCAAAATCTGTGCTTTAGTGGCTGGTCATGATAATATCTTTGAAAAATATTGGAGTGCAAGAGTTCAAATGACTTTATTGTCAAACGCCTGGCATTAGAAAACAACAACAACATATTTCTATCATTACAATAGACAGAAATATGCAAAAATGTCAACTTTAGTTTAAATTGAAGAGTTAAATTTTGTAAAAATATATAATAAAAATCTTCAATTTTGCTAATAATTTATAAATTAGCAAAAATGTCAACTACAGTCTAAATTGAAGAGTCAAATTTTGTAAAACTATAAAATAAAAATCTTCATTTTTGCTAATAATTTGAAAATATCCAAAATGTCAACTGTATTCCAAATTGAAGAATCGAATTTTGTAAAAATATATAATAAAAACCTTCAGTTTTGCTAATAATTTGTAAATATATCCAATGTAGCCCAAATTGAAGAGTTAAATTTTCTAAAAATATACAATACAAATCTTCAATTTTGCTAATAATTTGGAAATACGCAAAAATGTCAACTGTAGTCTAAATTGAAGAATCAAATTTTGTAAAAATATATTGTAAAAATCTTCAATTTTGCTAATAATTTGTCCACGTCTGTAGTAGGGTAGATGAGGGTAATTGTAAACAGGGGGTAATTGTAAACAAATGCTGTGAGAAATACAAAACTGTCAATATAAAAATTTTAATCCGGAGGAATATTTAAATTAACATGTTGGCTAACCTACAAAGCAGTGGCGCCAAATAGGAGTAACTGCTTAGTTGTGAACGAATGTTTTATAAGAGTCTACAAAAAAAGTTGAGAAAGAATTTTGCTTCACCTTCATTTTTGGCATTGTAAGTAAAGAATATGTTGTTTTTATAAGTAATATAACATTTATTTTAATGGTTTTGAGATCTCCCATAACCTCAGTTCATTAAATTATGATGTGTTTACATTTGCCCCATAGTTTTAATTGCTTGGGGGTGATATGTAAACATGTTTTACTATGGTTACATTTCGTATTTTTCAGTAATCAAAGAGACCCCCACCCAACTACACTGTAGAGGATTTAGAGAGGGTTGTCACAGATGTGAAAAATAGTAACTACAGTTATCGTGAAGCTCAGGAGAGGTACCGAGTTCCTATATCGTCATATATCATAGGTTAAAGGGACGAAATGTACCAGTGACCAAAATTGAAGTTGGAAGGAGTACAGCTCTTTCTTCTGAAACAGAACAAAAACCGTTCAGTGTCTGATAGCCCGTGCGAAAATTGGTGTTTATAAATTGTGTTCTATAATAAACTGAGCAACATTGACATCTTTCATGATAGAACAAAATACGAAACAAGAAACAAAAATAATATTAATTTTAATTCGTGATTGTACATAGAAATTAGAGAGTTTTCCACGTAAATTCTCTTTGCTAAAATGTTAAATTTCAAGAACTGTAGGAAGACAAACACAGCGTTCTTACTTCAAGACAGAGAGTCACGAAGAGTATTTTAGGCTTTTAATTTTCCTTCTCTTCTTAGACTATTTCATTAGTCAGCTCAAGGACAGGTTTTTAAATCATAAGAGAATTCTACAGTCCATACAAACTTTGCTGCCTGAAAACATAGTGCGAGCATCAGATGAAGATTGAGGCTATAGTAAATCAGTGGCCCAATGATGTTGATGTATCACCAGAACCTTTCTTCAATGAATTGAAGATGTGGAGAAGAAATTTCCTTGATCAGAAAAATCTTCACCTAATACCTACTGATTTTATATCATCTTTGAACAGGTGCAATGAAATTATTTTTCCCTGCACTCGCAAGTCGCTGAAACTTTTCTGCACATTGCCTGTAACTACAGGAACACCAGAACGGTCGTTCTCAACTTTGCGGTATTTGAAGACTTACTTGAGGAGCACGATGGGAGCAGACAGATTAAATGGACTGGCCTTGATGTATATAGTCTACATAAAAATGTAGAAGTAAAAGCTCATGAAGTACTGGATGAAATGTCTAAGAAGCCTCGTTGCCTTCTTCTGTAAATGTCATTCTGTCATTGTTTTTGTATTACAGTATTGTAAGTGTTAAAATTAAAAAATTATGGTTTATTTAACAACACTCGCAATTGCCGAGGTTATATCAGCATCGCCGGTGTGCCGGAATTTTGTCCCTCAGGACTTCTTTTACATGCCAGTAAATCGACTGATACGAGGCCTGTCGCATTTAAACACACTTAAATGCCATCGAGCTGGGTTGGGGTAGAACCCGCAACTTCGAGCACAGAAGGCTGTACCGACTACGCTACTCAGGCCAACTTGTAAATGTTTGTGACTCGGAAACAAATTGTGAGTATATAAACTTATTTCTCATTACTCCATTTTTACTATCTCCTCAAATCCCTCCCCGAAAAAAAATCCTGCGTCTGCCCCTCATGTATTACTACTGTTATTTTTTTCTCTACTCTATAATTACATTGTTGAGTGGATTAAATAAATAAATTACCCCCCTTTCAAAGAAGTAAAATATGTAAACAGGTGGGGTAAATGTAAACTAGCAATTAAAAGATTAAAAAAAAAAGGTCAACCTCATTATTTTAAACCCATTTTCAAGGAAAAGAAAGATCTAAAAATAACACAATGTTTCTTTGTCAAGCTTACTGTTACTGAGGGTTGTGTACTGTTGAAATGTATTTGAAATCAGTGAAAAATGTTTATAATTACCCTGGTCTATCCTATTGCTCACTTGTCTCCATTTTAGAATTGATCATCAAATAGTGCTGCAGTTTGCCTTAAAAATTAATTATCCTCAAATGATTTGAACAGCAGAGTGTTTACACTGTACATTCGCCTTGTTCGCAGAGTTGACTTGTGGCATGTGACGAAGAACCTGCAGGGCAGACTGTCGAATATAGACCAGACGAGGCTGGTGGCAGTGAGCATGGTGAACGTGGTGACCCAGCACTTCGAGAGAATACGACTTGCCCAGGCTGCAGCGTGAGTATGCAGTTACGATGATTTGTGGCTTCAACTTCAGAATGTTTGAATTTCTTTCTTTCTACCAATATTGACATCAGCAATATGTTGTGTGGGTGCATAATTCAAACAAGAAACCAAAAGGTCTTTCCCTTGATGACATTGTTGATAATGTTTGTAGTGGTGGTGGTGGTGGCGGCGGCGGTGAGGGTAGTAACAATAAAGACGATAATGACGAAGCCATCATTGATGATGGTGGGGAAGATGTGGTGGGTGACAGCCTCCGCCTCTCTCACCTCTCCTCCCCCATCTGCTAATTTCCCCACTCTCGCCCCCATTCTCCCCATCCACTCTCCCCCTGTACCTCCTCTCCCCATCTTCCCCCTTTCCAACCCTTTCCCATCTTCCCCATCACCTTTTCTCTCCTGTCCCTCCTTTTCTCCACTTCTGCCCCCTCTCCGCCTTTTCATCCCTTTCTCCCCCTTGGTCTCCTATCTTTCTCCCTTCTCTTCTCTCCTCCCCCATCTGTGTTTTTTATTTCGTTTTATTTGTCAAACGAGAAGCTGGCGCTCAAAAAGCAATATGTCCTTGTCAGCAGAGTTTTCAGGAAGAGAGAAAAACTGATAACCTTTTTTATGTGTCTTCATATTCTTAAGGTGTACAAAAAATATTTTTATATAGTGAACATAATGATCGGGACGAAATTCAAATACAAAACTGCTGAGCTATTTATACCGGAACCCACACTTTCTGAAGTCGAAATTTCGATAGAAAATCTGAAAAAGTACAAGTCTCCAGGTATTGATCAAATTCCAGCAGAATTAATACAAGAGGGTGGAAGCATATTATCTAGCGAAATTTATAAACTTGTACTTGCAATTTGGGAAAAGGAAATTGTACCAGAACAATGGAAGGAGTCCATAATCGTACCTATTTTTAAGAAGGGGCACAAGACTAACTGTAGTAACTTTCGAGGAATATCACTTTTGTTGACGTCGTACAAAATTTTGTCGAATATCCTTTTGAGAAGATTAACATGTAGCACGTATGGGCGAATCCAGAAATGCATATACAGTGTTAGTTGGGAGGCCAGAGGGAAAAAGACCTTTGTGGAGGCCCAGACGTAGGTGGGAAGTTAATATTAAAATGGATTTGAGGTAGGTGGGATATGATGGTAGAGACTGGATTAATCTTGCTCAGGATAGGGACTAATGGCGGGCTTATGTGAGGGCGGCAATGAACCTCCGGGTTTCCTAAAAGCCAGTAAGTAAGTAAGTACTTATTTAGTATACTTGAGGCGTTCAGAGCAGAAGTGGTGTAAGTCAAAAATTAGTAATGAGGTTTTGAAGTAAACATTCTGTAAAATACAGCGCAAAGTAGCAATTAATATTCAATTTATTTAAACTATTAGTAGTCAGTGGATAGCACGAAGGACATATTAATTGCTACTTTGCACTGTATTTTACAGAATTTTTACTTTAAACCTCATTACCCAATTTTGACTTACACCACTTCTGCTCTGAACGGGTCATTTGTGGGTACTTATTTAGTACAGTATATTTCTGTAGTGCTCGGGAAAAGTGACACAAGTCATTTTCCACAAAACTTTTTAGATAATTTATTGACAACTTACGGAACATCTGTTCGCTTGGAAAAAAATACATAGGTATTCCTCCCATTACAATAATTCATACAGAAAAAAATCAAATCGACATAAACCAGTGTAAGTTGTCAATAAATTATCAAAAAAGGTTTGTGGAAACTGACTTATGCCACTTTTCCCAAGCACTGCAGATTTTTGGGTACAAGAAATGGATTCGGAACATCTCAAAATCTGTGCTTTAGTGACTGACCATGACAATATCTTTGAAAAATATTGGAGTGCAAGAGGTCAAATGACTTTATTGTCAAACGCCTGGCATTAGAAAACAACATCAACATATTTGTGGGTACTGTTTGCATTTATAGTTTGGACACGTTGCGTTTTGAATGAATGTGTTGGTCATGGTACAATATAATTGAACAACATGGTAAAAAATAGATGTAATCTTGAATACAACAGTACATAACACGGAAAATGTATTTCAGGATGAATGGATTTCCAATGTAGTAGGGTTCTTATCTATCACTAGAAACTAACTAATTGATACAACAGAAACACACTCTGAAATAGCCGCATCTTCGTTGCTTGACTCCATCTTTACTGCACAGCATGATGGGATATTCTGTTGTGATTACTATTGGCTGTTGCGGACATGTGACAATGTGAATGGACTCAGTTGTCAAACACGTTGCGTTTTTTGAATGAACACACGTTTTTCTCTTGCTATTTACTGTGGAATATGTTACATTTGGAACGAATCTAATATCAGGAATAGACGAAGAATTAAATGAAGCATCTGCCCCTTTTGAATGAAGACACGTTTTTCTCTTGCTATTTACTGTGGAATATGTTACATTTGGAACGAATCTAATATCAGGAATAGACGAAGAATTAAATGAAGCATCTGCCCCTTTTGAATGAAGACACGTTTTTCTCTTGCTATTTACTGTGGATTATGTTACATTTGGAACGAATCTAATATCAGGAATAGACGAAGAATTAAATGAAGCATCCGCCCCTTTTGAATGAAGACACGTTTTTCTCTTGCTATTTACTGTGGAATATGTTACATTTGGAACGAATCTAATATCAGGAATAGACGAAGAATTAAATGAAGCATCTGCCCCTTTTGAATGAAGACACGTTTTTCTCTTGCTATTTACTGTGGATTATGTTACATTTGGAACGAATCTAATATCAGGAATAGACGAAGAATTAAATGAAGCATCCGCCCCTTTTGAATGAAGACACGTTTTTCTCTTGCTATTTACTGTGGAATATGTTACATTTGGAACGAATCTAATATCAGGAATAGACGAAGAATTAAATGAAGCATCCGCCCCTTTTGAATGAAGACACGTTTTTCTCTTGCTATTTACTGTGGAATATGTTACATTTGGAACGAATCTAATATCAGGAATAGACGAAGAATTAAATGAAGCATCCGCCCCTTTTGAATGAACACACGTTTCTCTTTCGCTATTTACTGTGGGATATGTTACATTTGGAACGAATCTAATATCAGGAATAGACGAAGAATTAAATGAAGCATCCGCCCCTTTTGAATGAACACACGTTTCTCTTTCGCTATTTACTGTGGGATATGTTACATTTGGAACGAATCTAATATCAGGAATAGACGAAGAATTAAATGAAGCATCCGCCCCATCTGTTGTCTCTGTTTTGAAATTTTACGGACATGTTGCTTTCTGTACGCCAGCTCCTTATTTAGCTGTAATATTGTCCAATAGGAGACAGTTCTCTATCATACTCTTCACTGTAGAATTCCTAACTGAAGGACCTTGGAGCAACAGTAACAAATATAAATGACACTCGGGAGGAAATTAAACGCAGAATAAATATGGGAAATGCCTGTTATTATTCGGTTGAGAAGCTCTTATCATCCAGTCTGCTGTCAAAAAATCTGAAAGTTAGAATTTATAAAACAGTTATATTACCGGTTCTTCTGTATGGTTGTGAAACTTGGACTCTCACTCTGAGAGAGGAACATAGGTTCAGGGTGTTTGAGAATAAGGTGCTAAGGAAAATATTTGGGGCTAAGCGGGATGAAGTTACAGGAGAATGGAGAAAGTTACACAACACAGAACTGCACGCATTGTATTCTTCACCTGACATAATTAGGAACATTAAATCCAGACGTTTGAGATGGGCAGGGCATGTAGCACATATGGGCGAATCCAGAAATGCATATAGAGGGTTAGTTGGGAGACCGGAGGGAAAAAGACCTTTAGGGAGGCCGAGACGTAGGTGGGAGGATAATATTAAAATGGATTTGAGGGAGGTGGGGTATGATGATAGAGACTGGATTAATCTTGCACAGGATAGGGACCGCTGGCGGGCTTATGTGAGGGCGGCAATGAACCTTCGGGTTCCTTAAAAGCCATTTGTAAGTAAGTAAGTGAAGGACGTCCTTTAGATCAAGAAACCATTAGTACTTCTGGAATTGTCAGCAACTTCATAAACAAACAACGAAGGCACTTTTTGCTATAGAAGCAAGAGTTGTATAAATATGCTCGAAAAATCTCACTGTGCTGAATTGCACTGCTTCACCTATTGAAATGTTAAAATATCCCCTATATCGCATTAGTCAGAGATGTGGGACTGTAAGGTAGAGATGTCATGGAGTGGAGTAGTGAGTTTACCATGTTGCACTGGCTCATGTGGTTGTTGTGTAGGACCGATGGGAAGCTGGTGGAGTTCGATCTGTCGCCACAACTCACGTCCCCCACCAGGGAGCGTGACTACTTGCGCAGGGTGTCGGAACACTGCATTCCATTGCTCTTCCCCCCACATTACACGCAGAGTGGACCCGTGAAGCTGCTGCTGCGGGAGATACTGGCGTGCAAAGGTGAAACATGCGTCTTTTATTTTAGTTGTAAGGATTGTTGAATTTAGTAACTCAAGATTCTTGCTGAAAACTAGAAATTTGATGTTACAGGTAGGGAACAAGTTGCATAGCTGTGTCTTTTATTTTAGTTGTAAGGATTGTTGAATTTAGTAACTCAAGATATTTGCTGAAAACTAGAAATTTGATGTTACAGGTAGGGAACAAGTTGCATAGCTGTGTCTTTTATTTTAGTTGTAAGGATTGTTGAATTTAGTAACTCAAGATATTTGCTGAAAACTAGAAATTTGATGTTACAGGTAGGGAACAAGTTGCATAGCTGTGTCTTTTATTTTAGTTGTAAGGATTGTTGAATTTAGTAACTCAAGATTCTTGCTGAAAACTAGAAATTTGATGTTACAGGTAGGGAACAAGTTGCATAGCTGTGTCTTTTATTTTAGTTGTAAGGATTGTTGAATTTAGTAACTCAAGATATTTGCTGAAAACTAGAAATTTGATGTTACAGGTAGGGAACAAGTTGCATAGCTGTGTCTTTTATTTTAGTTGTAAGGATTGTTGAATTTAGTAACTCAAGATATTTGCTGAAAACTAGAAATTTGATGTTACAGGTAGGGAACAAGTTGCATAGCTGTGTCTTTTATTTTAGTTGTAAGGATTGTTGAATTTAGTAACTCAAGATTCTTGCTGAAAACTAGAAATTTGATGTTACAGGTAGGGAACAAGTTGCATAGCTGTGTCTTTTATTTTAGTTGTAAGGATTGTTGAATTTAGTAACTCAAGATATTTGCTGAAAACTAGAAATTTGATGTTACAGGTAGGGAACAAGTTGCATAGCTGTGTCTTTTATTTTAGTTGTAAGGATTGTTGAATTTAGTAACTCAAGATATTTGCTGAAAACTAGAAATTTGATGTTACAGGTAGGGAACAAGTTGCATAGCTGTTTCTTTTATTTTAGTTGTAAGGATTGTTGAATTTAGTAACTCAAGATACTTGCTGAAAACTAGAAATTTGATGTTACAGGTAGGGAACAAGTTGCATAGCTGTGTCTTTTATTTTAGTTGTAAGGATTGTTGAATTTAGTAACTCAAGATATTTGCTGAAAACTAGAAATTTGATGTTACAGGTAGGGAACAAGTTGCATAGCTGTGTCTTTTATTTTAGTTGTAAGGATTGTTGAATTTAGTAACTCAAGATACTTGCTGAAAACTAGAAATTTGATGTTACAGGTAGGGAACAAGTTGCATAGCTGTGTCTTTTATTTTAGTTGTAAGGATTGTTGAATTTAGTAACTCAAGATATTTGCTGAAAACTAGAAATTTGATGTTACAGGTAGGGAACAAGTTGCATAGCTGTGTCTTTTATTTTAGTTGTAAGGATTGTTGAATTTAGTAACTCAAGATATTTGCTGAAAACTAGAAATTTGATGTTACAGGTAGGGAACAAGTTGCATAGCTGTGTCTTTTATTTTAGTTGTAAGGATTGTTGAATTTAGTAACTCAAGATATTTGCTGAAAACTAGAAATTTGATGTTACAGGTAGGGAACAAGTTGCACAGCTGTGTCTTTTATTTTAGTTGTAAGGATTGTTGAATTTAGTAACTCAAGATATTTGCTGAAAACTAGAAATTTGATGTTACAGGTAGGGAACAAGTTACACAGCTGTGTCTTTTATTTTAGTTGTAAGGATTGTTGAATTTAGTAACTCAAGATTCTTGCTGAAAACTAGAAATTTGATGTTACAGGTAGGGAACAAGTTGCATAGCTGTGTCTTTTATTTTAGTTGTAAGGATTGTTGAATTTAGTAACTCAAGATTCTTGCTGAAAACTAGAAATTTGATGTTACAGGTAGGGAACAAGTTGCATAGCTGTGTCTTTTATTTTAGTTGTAAGGATTGTTGAATTTAGTAACTCAAGATACTTGCTGAAAACTAGAAATTTGATGTTACAGGTAGGGAACAAGTTGCATAGCTGTGTCTTTTATTTTAGTTGTAAGGATTGTTGAATTTAGTAACTCAAGATATTTGCTGAAAACTAGAAATTTGATGTTACAGGTAGGGAACAAGTTGCATAGCTGTGTCTTTTATTTTAGTTGTAAGGATTGTTGAATTTAGTAACTCAAGATACTTGCTGAAAACTAGAAATTTGATGTTACAGGTAGGGAACAAGTTGCATAGCTGTGTCTTTTATTTTAGTTGTAAGGATTGTTGAATTTAGTAACTCAAGATATTTGCTGAAAACTAGAAATTTGATGTTACAGGTAGGGAACAAGTTGCATAGCTGTGTCTTTTATTTTAGTTGTAAGGATTGTTGAATTTAGTAACTCAAGATATTTGCTGAAAACTAGAAATTTGATGTTACAGGTAGGGAACAAGTTGCATAGCTGTGTCTTTTATTTTAGTTGTAAGGATTGTTGAATTTAGTAACTCAAGATATTTGCTGAAAACTAGAAATTTGATGTTACAGGTAGGGAACAAGTTGCATAGCTGTGTCTTTTATTTTAGTTGTAAGGATTGTTGAATTTAGTAACTCAAGATATTTGCTGAAAACTAGAAATTTGATGTTACAGGTAGGGAACAAGTTGCACAGCTGTGTCTTTTATTTTAGTTGTAAGGATTGTTGAATTTAGTAACTCAAGATTCTTGCTGAAAACTAGAAATTTGATGTTACAGGTAGGGAACAAGTTGCACAGCTGTGTCTTTTATTTTAGTTGTAAGGATTGTTGAATTTAGTAACTCAAGATTCTTGCTGAAAACTAGAAATTTGATGTTACAGGTAGGGAACAAGTTGCACAGCTGTGTCTTTTATTTTAGTTGTAAGGATTGTTGAATTTAGTAACTCAAGATTCTTGCTGAAAACTAGAAATTTGATGTTACAGGTAGGGAACAAGTTGCATAGCTGTGTCTTTTATTTTAGTTGTAAGGATTGTTGAATTTAGTAACTCAAGATTCTTGCTGAAAACTAGAAATTTGATGTTACAGGTAGGGAACAAGTTGCATAGCTGTGTCTTTTATTTTAGTTGTAAGGATTGTTGAATTTAGTAACTCAAGATATTTGCTGAAAACTAGAAATTTGATGTTACAGGTAGGGAACAAGTTGCATAGCTGTGTCTTTTATTTTAGTTGTAAGGATTGTTGAATTTAGTAACTCAAGATATTTGCTGAAAACTAGAAATTTGATGTTACAGGTAGGGAACAAGTTGCATAGCTGTTTCTTTTATTTTAGTTGTAAGGATTGTTGAATTTAGTAACTCAAGATTCTTGCTGAAAACTAGAAATTTGATGTTACAGCTAAGGAACAAGTTGCATAGCTGTTTCTTTTATTTTAGTTGTAAGGATTGTTGAATTTAGTAACTCAAGATACTTGCTGAAAACTAGAAATTTGATGTTACAGGTAGGGAACAAGTTGCACAGCTGTGTCTTTTATTTTAGTTGTAAGGATTGTTGAATTTAGTAACTCAAGATACTTGCTGAAAACTAGAAATTTGATGTTACAGGTAGGGAACAAGTTGCACAGCTGTTCATCAACTGGTCAGTAATTTTCGTTCTGCAAAGGAATTTTACAATGTTATATTTGTTCGGATCAAATTTCTGCACATTTAAAGGACAAAACTAAAATTCTGTCATTAATTTATTATAATACAGTACTTTGTTAAATTGACTGAGCATATTGGGAATTAAATGAATGCTTACTGGTATCCCAAACCACGCTATGAAATGTATTATATAAAACAACTTTTTTTTTCTCGAAAAAGAAACAAAAATAAGAAAAAATTGTATTAAACTTTTTTGTTTGAAACATCTCAAAGAATAACCCCCAGAAAAAATAACCTGCGATTGGTTAAAGCCCAAAGGCAAGCTATGCTATAAAATAAAGTTCTGTAAATATTTCATTATAGCTAATGTTTCACAAGTAAGTACCTATACATTAATGTGTAGTCCACACTTGTGGAGTAACAGTCACCGCGTCTGGCCACGAAACCAAGTGGCCCGGGTTCGAATCCTGGTCGGGGCAAGTTACCTGATTGAGGGTTTTTCCAGGGTTTTCCCTCAACCCAATATGAGCAAATGCTGGGTAACTTTCGGTGCTGGACCCCGGACTCATTTCACTGGCATTATCACCTTCATTTCATTCAGATGCTAAATAACCTAGATGTTGATAAAGCATCGTAAAATAACCCAATGAAATAATTAAAAAAAATTAATGTGTACTTGATCTTTTCTGTATCTCATGCGTAGTGATACATTAGTGTAGTTCTTAGCTTGGATAGATAATAGTCTGTATATAAAATATATTTTTATGAATAAATTTTCATTTGTTATTTGAGAAACCACACAAGTCAATTTTTAGCCAAAAACGAGTTTGTGTTTGTAAGAGAAAATATACATGTACATCTTATTTTAAGTGATGATGTCGTGATAGTATTTCCTGACTAGGATGAAATCAAAAGATTTTATGAAGATGTATTTTCCTGGCCTAATCGGAACAAACATGAAGCATCTGAGTAGCTGTAGTGTGAGATGTAGATTCATTTTCCGGGCTGAGAGGCCGTGGTCTATTAGTTGGTTTTATACCAGACGTTTCGTCTGCAACTGCGGCAGACATCTTCAGTGGAGTGGTATCCGAGGTCGCAAGACTCTTCTCGGCGTACCTGAGGCAACTGATCCTGTGTCTGGTTGTGCGGGCGTATTTATAGTGCGGCTCGCGGGCCGAGGCCTGTTGTCGCTGCGGTCCGCGCCGCTTTGTTCGCTGCTCCCGTTCTGGGTTCCGTCCTTTTGTTGTAGTGGCTTCTTATCTGTTCTGTTTAGGACCGGGTACCAACACTTGTTTAGCTTTACGCCTTCTTCCTTGCGATTAAAGTTGTTGTTATGTTTATGTATTTCGATCGCTTCTCTATGTAGACGAGGGAAGAAGTGCGTCGTTGTGCTCAAGATGTCCGTGTCCTTGAATCTTATGTTGTGATCGCCCTCTTGATAGGCATGTGCTGCCACTGCCGATTTGTCGATCTGTCCTAGGCGGCAATTCCTATTATGTTCTGTCAGTCTCGTCCTGACGCTCCGCTGCGTAGTCCCGATGTAGACCTTCCCACACGGACCTCGGATACCACTCCACTGAAGATGTCTGCCGCAGTTGCAGACGAAACGTCTGGTATAAAACCAACTAATAGACCACGGCCTCTCAGCCTGGAAAATGAATCTACATCTATAGACTCCGGCCGTGAAAGCCTACACTGCATGTAGTGTGAGACTTCAATAAGAATATCAATGTTTTCACTTCAAACTGCTGTGGGATTTTGCTTTTCGTTTTGTAATATGAAGGACAATCATGCATTATGTAAGCCTTTTGATCACTTTTAACGTCTTAGTTCTATTAAATAAATGAAGAACTGTGTGACCATGTGGTGATTGCAGTATTTTATCCCGTGATTGAGATGATCACGGATCCTGACACCATCAATCAGAAGATCCTGGCCTATATTTACCAGCAGCAACCGCAGTCAGAGACGTTGCGCAAGAAGACATATGCCTATGCTGCCAGCTTTGAGGACTTCGTAAGCATGATCAAGGACTGCACTGACACAGAAGTGCTGAAACATATCAGGTGAGTGAAAATAAATTATTTTTTATTTTAGGTTAGACCAAGCATGGACAACTCAAAGAACAGGGAAGATAGATGTTTGTCTCACTTCACTCCAAGCAGTGATCTTTCCATATTTTTTTTTTCTGCTCGCACATCATCTGAGATTTAGTGGCTGATTGTAGATACAATAATTTTAATATAGGCCATTAGAGCATTCGTGAAGTCCCATGTTGAGAGTTTGGAAATGTATTACATGAAATATATTACGTAAATATTTTTCAGTTGTGTATACATATTTGTACGTACAGGGTGTTAAAAAAATGGTCTAATATTTTAAGGGGTGATAGAACTCATCAAAACAAGTTAAAAAAAAGTGTACTAAACATGTGTCCTAAAATTAAAGTCTTCCGAGATATTAGAACGAACTTGTTCATGCTTGATGTGACTTCCATTCATCATAACATTATCCTTCTGCTTGACATCTAGGGAACCACGCAACCTTTCATACATCCCTGGTTGGTCTCTTAAGGTACGGTCACACGTCGCTACTTTTGCAGCGCTACTTTTATACTGCAGCTGCAAAAGTTGCGTGTCGTGTTCACACGTAAGCCAAAAGTAGCGCGCTGCATGCTACTTTTCGTGCTGCGCAACACGAGTGCAGCAAAAGTTGCAACTGGAGGTTGCGAGTCTGTTCACACACAAGGCGCTACTTTTGCAGCCGCAGTCATGCTGCAGGTTTCCATCTCCGTGTTGACTTCTCAATATACATTTTGTGGTTATGTTCGCATTATTAAGAAACTCATGCGAAAGCTTCCTTATCTATTATTTGCTTTTCTGTCGTATTTAGTATTCAGAAATTGACATTATTTTTACTATAAAGCTTTTAAAAACGCCTATATACTTAAATGATAACCAACAGTATATTCACGTAATCAATGTTGGCAACCCTCCTGTTTGGAACTACGCTATGGAAAATTTAAAAAATGAATTATATCGTCAGCAATTATGCTCAGACTGTGTTGTGTATTTAATAACTGTTACAAATAATTTATTTTCATCACACGTAACATTAAAATACATCCAAACAATAAAAGTATCATTGGCACATTTGGGTGGCAACACTGGTCGCAACCGCAGCAAAAGTTTCAACAAAACCGATATCAAAAATGCTGCGGCTGCAACCCTGAGAACCCTGTTCACATGTCGCTACTTTTAGGCTGTGCGCAGCATGGAAAAGTAGCGAGCAGCAGGTTCGGCAGCCGCTACTTTTTGGGTTGCACCGTTGTTCACACGTCGCAGTACGTGAGTTGCGCAGTTTTTTGTACTGCAGCGCTGCAAAAGTAGCGACGTGTGATCGTACCTTTATGTGGCGAAAGGCGTTAAAGACATGTTCCTGTAGCAGTTGAATGTCTTAAATGGTTGTTGTGTACAGTAAGACATTAAGGGCCGATTGTATAAACAATTTAATCTTAGATCAGAGGTTAAATTGATCCTCGTTCTAGCTGAACTTGGAATTTTGTGTTGTATAAAGTCTAATCTGAGATTAATTTGTCTTAAACTAAAGTCAATTTTGACTGAAGAAATTTCTCCGATTAAGTTAGATGATCCAAGTTCAGTTATTTCTTTTCTGTTTGAATTATACGAGTGACAGATTGTGCAAATAAAATATCCATTATTATTAATATTAATAGATATGTTAGTTGCATTTATATATATTTTTTTCAATTTCTTGCCTTAATATACAAACATTCTTATATTTTATAAGGCTTTATCGTGTTCAGCAGTATCAAATAACATAACCTATAATTATATTATGTTTATAACAACCTTTAATTATTCCTGGATATGATAGCTACATTCATAAATTTTCAGTTAACTGTATTACTAAATGAAAATTGTCGTTTTATAAAGCTTCATTATGTTTAGCAGTATCAAACACCATAACATGATAACAACTCGGAGAACAGTCAACCTTCTTCTTATTGTCCGCCATTATTTACAATGCACAAAACAAACCAATGTCTCCAACAGAGTGTACGGAAAGTCGACAAAAAGTAGTCGGAAAGTCGCTAGATTTCTCATTATCAACAAAGAAAGATTAAATTTTGTCACTATGAGGTGTTAAAAAGGTCGCTAAATCCCTATTTAAGCAATATAAAAGTTAAAAGAAATTGTCGTCGAAAAAGAGTTGAAGTCGCTAAATTGGCTACACTGAACAAACCTGTACAACATGGCCCGCACATCACATATTTCACCTGTTTATGCGATGTTGCCAAGTCCTTTTCACGTGAACTTAGACTGCATTTGAACCAAGGTAATTTGATCGCAGAAAAGTTTTATACAATAGAAGAAGTGTCTGAACTCGGTTCAGTTTCTGATCTTCGATCAAAATTGATCTTTAGTCAGAGAGTTTTATACAATTGGGCCTAAGTGTCCCCATAACCAAAAGTTCAAGGGATTAAAATCTGGAGAACGTGCAGGCCATGGTACAGAACCTCCTGCCCAATCCATCGAAGATTAAATGCCCGCCTTAGACGATGTCTGACTCTAATGGAATTAGGCTGGTGCTCCATCATGCATAAACTACATTTTTTTGTAGTGTTTGATGATATGCACTTCTTCCAGCAAGACGGACAATTGGTTGCTAAGAAACGTCGATACTAAATACCAGTTAATCTACGGGATAGAATGTGTTACCCTATTAACCTGTCACCAAGACACGAA